>NC_066547.1:11484559-11494559 GCF_024679095.1 Eriocheir sinensis
TCATGTGCAGGCGTCTAAACCATTACTCACCGTCTTTGGCTGCTGCTGGGCGGGGCTGGGCAGGGCGGGGAGGGGAGGAGCGAGGCAAGGGGCGGGACAAGAGGCGGGGCAGGAGGGGAGATAGGAAGCAAGGCGGAGGACAAAAGCAACAGAGAGATGAAGAGCAAGGCAGGAAAAGATAAAACAAGGATCATATAAGGACACTAAGGATCGTATTCTAAAACATTTCTTCGCCCAAGTTCTCATATTTGCCAAGCCTTTCGTAGGAGTTTGGGGCATTTCCAGGAGTAGTTTTATGACCCTGGTGATAGTTTGACCCTTCCTCTGTATCGTGAACCTAATGAAACACTTATTAGAACCCGATTGACCCTCTCTTTGACCTGTAGAAATAGCTGATGTGAAAACTGAAAGTGTCTTACAATAACTACATAAGAGAACATGCAAACGGAAAGGTAAAAACATGAGGAGAGGAGAAATAGCAGAGCAGGAACACAAGCAACAGAGATAAAAACCAAGACACAGAAATAAGCGTGGGCCAAGTAACGATATAAAAAGACATGGAAAGTATACGTAAGGATAAGATGAGAAAATGAAAAGGTAAAGAAAGGGAAACAGAACAAAAATAACGAAGATGAGAACAGCAAGCCAGGGATCAATAAAGCAAAGATCAAATATGGAGACAAAAAGACATGCAAACTATACGTAAAAGCGAGATGAGGAAATGGAAAAGTAAAGGTAAATGAAGGGGAGATAGTAGAACAAAAGCAACAAAGAGATGATCAGCAAGGAAGGGATAAATAAAAAAAAACGAACTGAGACAAAGAAAAAATGCAAACAACAAATAAAGGTGATAAGAGAAAACGGGAAGGTAAAAAGAAGGGGAGGGAACAAATATAGTAAAACAAAAGCAACAAATATAGATGAACAGCAAAGAAGAGATAATTAAAACAAGGAGAAAATAAGGACATAAACGAACATGCAAACAATACGTAAAGGTGAGGTGAGAAGACACAAAGGTAAAAAATAAAGAGAGGAGAATATACCAGAGCAATGACAAGGCGGGGCATAGGTACACAGGCAGGGGAGTGAAGGGCAGGGAGGCAAAGGCGTGGAAAACCTGAGGGCGTCGCGGGGAGCTTGTGGGTGTATAAAAAGGGGAATAAAATCCGAGTTGGGCGTCGTAAAGTGTGAGTGGATGAGGGGAGACTTAAGACTTGAGGGTGTACCAATAACAAGCATGGGTGTTAAGTAGGGTGTCTGAGGTCTCTTAATGGGGTGTAGGCTCAACAGGGGGTGTGGGTGGACTTGGGGTGGATGGGTGGCAAGCAAGATAGGAAGTTAGCGGCCGGGTGGAAAGGCGGGTGACGGAAAGTTGGAAAGTTTCGTTTAGTCGGCGCAACATCTGTGGTCATATGCCGGAGAGAGACAGGAGGGGGAAGGAATTATAGGCGGGTGACGGACGAGACGGGAAAGAAGCGAACTAGCTGGGAGGGAAAGGGCGTGTGGGCGGGCGGGGTGATGGACAAGACGCGGGCATGCAAGGTAGCGGGCTAGCTGACTTATGGGCGAGGTGACAAGCGGGAAAGCGAGAGTACAGGTGGGCGAGGTGAGGGGAAAGAAGACAACCAAGCAAGCGGATGGGGTGACGGGCAGAGCCATAAGAGTGCAAAGGGCGACAAGACGGCTGGGCGAGGAAGCTGAGGCGGCGTGTGAATGTTCCCAAAGAGGCCATAACCACCAAGATTGTGCAGCGGGCGGCAAGGACGAGGAGGAGGAGGAGGAGGAGGAGGAGGACGTAAGGAGAAGAGGTGTTGCTTACTAGCGGTGATAGAGGTGTGGCAGGCAACGGCAGAAGCAGGTGAAGGGGAAGGGGGCAAGAGAAAAGGCAAAGGGCAGAAGAGAGTGCAAAGAAAGGAGATTAGGGCAAAGGCTAGGATAGACGAAGGGTAGGGACTGGGGAAAGGATCAGAAGAAGAGGCAGTAATAAAGGGAGGAACAAAAGACAGGAGTAAGGGAGATTTAAAGTGAAACAGAGGATGGTTGTGAAATCCATGGCAGAGTAATGCTTATTGTAGGCAGGGGGATGGCAGGATAGGGGGTAGGGGATGAGCAGGAAGGGGTAGAAGAATAGCTAGGAGGGACGGGGTGTGGCATTATGAATCTAGAAACTCCGTAGTCAGTTTTCCATCTTGTAATTTCACCCACTTTAACTGTTCAGCCTTAAAGGAAAGGAAAAGACTGCGTGTATGTTCGGGAAATAGGAAGAATAGAGAGAAAAATACCAAAATAACAAAACTAATGAAACGAAATATAAAGAAAAAATGGGAAAAGAAAAACGAAAAAGAAAAACGAAAAGAGAAGAGAAAAATTAAAGGCCCCCCCCCTCCCCCCCCCCCCCGAAATTTTTAAAGCAGTATACCCCACCCTGAGAACGCGTAAAAAAAAAAGTAGATGGGAAAAATGGGAATGAGAAAGCGTAAAATAGCTCAAATTATCATAAAACTAATGCGGAGAAATAAATAATGGCAACAGCCGGTCGTGATGCTGCTGAGTGCTGACTGGGTTCCCATAAAAAAAAAAGGACGAGGGGAGTAGAAGCGTGACTGAGGGATAAGGACACTGCAGAAGAGAAAAAAAGGGACAAGCATGGCAACGGCGAACCCAAGGAGGAGGAGGAGGAGGAGGAGGAGGAGGAGAAAGAAGAGGAGGAGGAGGAGAAGAATATATTAAGGAAAAAGAAAAGGACAACGACGAAGATAAAGAAGAAGAAGAAGAAGAAGAAGAAGAGGAAGAAGAAGAAGAATCAATCGTGATGAAGAAACGAAAGAACAAAAGCGAAAACAAGAATAAGAACAAAAACAAGAACAAGACGGTGAAAAGAAATAAGGAAAAGAAGAAAAAGTAGATGAACAACAACAACAACAACAACAACAACAACAGCAACATTAACTAGTAAATGACGATGATGATGCAAGAAGAAGAAAATGAGAAGAATGAATAGGAGGAGGAGGAGGAGGAGGAGGAGGAGGATGCAGAAAAACAGAGGAAGAGGAGGAGGAAGAGCGGGTGAAAGTTAATATCTAGCAGTCAGCGAGGCGCCCATATCACTGCACAATGCTTCTGCAGGTCTGTCTGTCTGTCTGTCTGTAGGTCCGTCTGTCTGTCTGTAGGTCCGTCTGTCTGTCTGTCTGTCTGTCTGTAGGTCCGTCTGTCTGTCTGTCTGTCTGTCTGTCTGTAGGTCCGTCTGTCTGTTTGTCGGTTGGTCTGTGCGTCTGTGTTTTGTGATCCCTCCGACGCTTCTCGATTCGAATTTGTTTTCTTTGTTTTCTATGTGGTTAGTTAGATAGATAGCTAGATAGATAGATAGATAGACAGCGAGAGAAAGAGAGGGAAAAATTAGCTATGGGGACTCATCATGTAAGTAAATATAATGATAAAAAAAATATATAACGTTAAATATATTTCTTCTTTCCCTTTCTGTCTCTGGGTCTGGGTTTATGTCTTGGTCTATCTGTCTCTTTCTCTCGTCTCTCTCTCTCTCTCTCTCTCTCTCTCTCTCTCTCTCTCTCTCTCTCTCTCTCTCTCTCGTATGCACTCCCATCCCCGTGTTTATCATCCTTCCCTTTCCTATTTACACAGACGAAGACAGACCAAGAGCTGCAAAAACAAACGGACTAAGAAAAAAATCCCTAAATGCCTTTCTAAAACAAACACGCAGGGAAAATTTGTCATAAAAGAGGAAAAAACGGATCAGATTTAGTTCAGAAAACGATGAAGACCTAAAATTCACTTCGATTTGAGAGAGAAAAAAACCACACGCACAAAATCATGATCCAAGAATTCGCAGTGTTAATAAACAGAAAAGAGGAAAAGTGTGAGACGTTAAACTTTTTCACTCGCCCGCATACACAACACGATTATTTTTCTTTCTTTTTCTCTTCGTCACGGCAGGCTGGACACAGAACGAGCATACAGCACTGCGCTCTGAAGCCATCTCACGACCCGGCTATGGTGACTCACAGTGCAAATGCTTAGGACATCACATAACAGACTTGACCGATGACTCACACTCACACGCTAAAGAAATCACAGAATAATAAATAACAGAACAGAGATGGATGACCAGTGACTCACTCCAAACGCTCCCTGCAAGCACTCAATACATCTTAAGAGAGACACTTGACCGATGACTCAGTGTACGCGCTTAATCAATCCCGTAATTGACAGGTGACCGATGACTTTCACTGCAAATATTGGATGACACAGTGGATGATTGGATGTCACACTGGTCTTAGAATGACACAGTGCAAACGTTTAATACACTACATTACAGAGACAGTTTGCCGATGGCCCTCAATAAAAACGTTGGATGACACACAACGTTGACCTATGGATGACCCACACTGCAAACGTTGGATCACTAACAGATGACACTGCAAACGTTGGATCACTAATAGATGACACTGCAAACGTTGGATGGCTGATAGATGACACTGCAAACGTTGGATGGCTGATAGATGACACTGCAAACGTTGGATGGCTGATAGATGACACTGCAAACGTTGGATCACTAATAGATGACACTGCAAACGTTGGATGACTGATAGATGACACTGCAAACGTTGGATCACTAATAGATGACACTGCAAACGTTGGATGGCTGATAGATGACACTGCAAACGTTGGATGGCTGATAGATGACACTGCAAACGTTGGATCACTAATAGATGACACTGCAAACGTTGGATGACTGATAGATGACACTGCAAACGTTGGATCACTAATAGATGACACTGCAAACGTTGGATGACTGATAGATGACACTGCAAACGTTGGATGGCTGATAGATGACACTGCAAACGTTGGATGGCTGATAGATGACACTGCAAACGTTGGATGACTGATAGATGACACTGCAAACGTTGGATGGCTGATAGATGACACTGCAAACGTTGGATGGCTGATAGATGACACTGCAAATGTTGGATGGCTGATAGATGACACTGCAAACGTTGGATGGCTGATAGATGACACTGCAAACGTTGGATGGCTGATAGATGACACTGCAAACGTTGGATGGCTGATAGATGACACTGCAAACGTTGGATGGCTAATAGATGACACTGCAAATGTTGGGTGACACACTGCAAACGTTAGGTGACACACTGCAAACGTTAGGTGACACACTGCAAACGTTACGTGACACACTGCAAACGTTAGGTGACACACTGCAAACGTTACGTGACACACTGCAAACGTTACGTGACACACTGCAAACGTTAGGTGACACACTGCAAACGTTACGTGACACGCTGCAAACGTTGACCCAAAGATAAGTCACAGCGCAATCATCAATACATCATAATACAACAGACAGACTTTTGAGGACACACTGAACGGTAACCTTTTCAGTAAATAACCTAACTCTCATCTAACCCCATCTAACTTAACCTAAGACTCACAGTACAAACACAGGAAGATAGAGAACGTTAACCTTTTGATGACTCACACAGAACACTTAATAAATACACCAAATAGCACACACCCTTGACCGATGACTCGCTCTTCAAACGACTGAGGATGACATAGTGAACGTTGCTGACCCACGGGCGGCTCAAATCGCAGACGCTGAAGAGATCACATGACCGGGAGGGGAGCGATGACCGAGATACTGTGCAACAAACGTTTAAGATATCAGATGACGCAAACGTTTATTGATAGATCTGATTTAGGGAACGTTGACCTTAAGGATGACTCGAAATGAAAGGGATTGTCAAGCCGGACACTGCGAGACCATGCAATTACTAAACACATAAATAAAGACACATTAGTGGGAATTAACGAACGCATGCGAGAGTCCTGTGTTTGTCTCTCGTCAAATAAACAAGATAAACATTTCCATTTTACTTCTCTGTCCTCACTGGGAATAGCTGCATGTCCTCCCGTCCTCACACATGAACGAGAAAGTCCTCCTCACCGTCCTCACACATGAACGAGAAAGTCCTCCTCACCGTCCTCACACATGAACGAGAAAGTCCTCCTCACCGTCCTCACACATGAACGAGAAAGTCCTCCCCACCGCCCTCACACATGAACGAGAAAGTCCTCCTCACCGTCCTCACACATGAACGAGAAAGTCCTCCTCACCGTCCTAACACATGAACGAGAAAGTCCTCCTCACCGTCCTCACACATGAACGAGAAAGTCCTCCTCACCGTCCTCACACATGAACGAGAAAGTCCTCCTCACCGTCCTTACACATGAACGAGAAAGTCCTCCTCACCGTCCTCACACATGAACGAGAAAGTCCTCCTCACCGTCCTCACACATGAACGAGAAAGTCCTCCTCACCGTCCTCACACATGAACGAGAAAGTCCTCCCCACCGCCCTCACACATGAACGAGAAAGTCCTCCTCACCGTCCTCACACATGAACGAGAAAGTCCTCCTCACCGTCCTAACACATGAACGAGAAAGTCCTCCTCACCGTCCTCACACATGAACGAGAAAGTCCTCCTCACCGTCCTCACACATGAACGAGAAAGTCCTCCTCACCGTCCTCACACATGAACGAGAAAGTCCTCCTCACCGTCCTAACACATGAACGAGAAAGTCCTCCTCACCGTCCTTACACATGAACGAGAAAGTCCTCCTCACCGTCCTTACACATGAACGAGAAAGTCCTCCTCACCGTCCTAACACATGAACGAGAAAGTCCTCCTCACCGTCCTAACACATGAACGAGAAAGTCCTCCTCACCGTCCTAACACATGAACGAGAAAGTCCTCCTCACCGTCCTTACACATGAACGAGAAAGTCCTCCTCACCGTCCTAACACATGAACGAGAAAGTCCTCCTCACCGTCCTAACACATGAACGAGAAAGTCCTCCTCACCGTCCTTACACATGAACGAGAAAGTCCTCCTCACCGTCCTCACACATGAACGAGAAAGTCCTCCTCACCGTCCTTACACATGAACGAGAAAGTCCTCCTCACCGTCCTCACACATGAACGAGAAAGTCCTCCTCACCGTCCTCACACATGAACGAGAAAGTCCTCCTCACCGTCCTCACACATGAACGAGAAAGTCCTCTTCACCGTCCTCACACATGAACGAGAAAGTCCTCCTCACCGTCCTCACACATGAACGAGAAAGTCCTCCTCACCGTCCTCACACATGAACAGAAAGTCCTCCTCACCGTACTTACACATGAACGAGAAAGTCCTCCTCACCGTCCTCACACATCAACGACAAACTCCTCCTCACCAACCACACAAAATAACGATAAACTCCTCCTCACCGTCCTCACACATGAACGAGAAAGTCCTCCTCACCGTCCTCACACATGAACGAGAAAGTCCTCCTCACCGTCCTCACACATGAACGAGAAAGTCCTCCTCACCGCCCTCACACATGAACGAGAAAGCCCTCCTCACCGTCCTTACACATGAACGAGAAAGTCCTCCTCACCGTCCTCACACATGAACGAGAAAGTCCTCCTCACCGTCCTAACACATGAACGAGAAAGTCCTCCTCACCGTCCACACACATGAACGAGAAAGTCCTCCTCACCGTCCTCACACATGAACGAGAAAGTCCTCCTCACCGTCCTTACACATGAACGAGAAAGTCCTCCTCACCGTCCTAACACATGAACGAGAAAGTCCTCCTCACCGTCCTTACACATGAACGAGAAAGTCCTCCTCACCGTCCTAACACATGAACGAGAAATTCCTCCTCACGTCCTAACACATGAACGAGAAAGTCCTCCTCACCGTCCACACACATGAACGAGAGTCCTCCTCACCGTCCTCACACATGAACGAGAAAGTCCTCCTCACCGTCCTCACACATGAACGAGAAAGTCCTCCTCACCGTCCTAACACATGAACGAGAAAGTCCTCCTCACCGTCCACACACATGAACGAGAAAGTCCTCCTCACCGTCCTAACACATGAACGAGAAAGTCCTCCTCACCGTCCTCACACATGAACGAGAAAGTCCTCCTCACCGTCCTAACACATGAACGAGAAAGTCCTCCTCACCGTCCACACACATGAACGAGAAAGTCCTCCTCACCGTCCTCACACATGAACGAGAAAGTCCTCCTCACCGTCCTAACACATGAACGAGAAAGTCCTCCTCACCGTCCTTACACATGAACGAGAAAGTCCTCCTCACCGTCCTAACACATGAACGAGAAAGTCCTCCTCACCGTCCTCACACATGAACGAGAAAGTCCTCCTCACCGTCCTCACACATGACCGAGTAAGTCCTCCTCTCCGTCCTCACACATGAACGAGAAAGTCCTCTCACCGTCCTCACATGAACGAGAAAGTCCTCCTCACCGTCCTCACACATGAACGAGAAAGTCCTCCTCACCGTCCTCACACATGAACGAGAAAGTCCTCCTCACCGTCCTCACACATGAACGAGATAGTCCTCCTCACCGTCCTCACACATGAACGAGAAAGTCCTCCTCACCGTCCTCACACATGAACGAGAAAGTCCTCCTCACCGTCCTCACACATGAACGAGAAAGTCCTCCTCACCGTCCTCACACATGAACGAGAAAGTCCTCCTCACCGTCCTCACACATGAACGAGAAAGTCCTCCTCACCGTCCTAACACATGAACGAGAAAGTCCTCCTCACCGTCCTTACACATGAACGAGAAAGTCCTCCTCACCGTCCTAACACATGAACGAGAAAGTCCTCCTCACCGTCCTCACACATGAACGAGAAAGTCCTCCTCACCGTCCTCACACATGAACGAGAAAGTCCTCCTCACCGTCCTAACACATGAACGAGAAAGTCCTCCTCACCGTCCTCACACATGAACGAGAAAGTCCTCCTCACCGTCCTAACACATGAACGAGAAAGTCCACCTCACCGTCCTCACACATGAACGAGAAAGTCCTCCTCACCGTCCTCACACATGAACGAGAAAGTCCTCCTCACCGTCCTTACACATGAACGAGAAAGTCCTCCTCACCGTCCTCACACATGAACGAGAAAGTCCTCCTCACCGTCCTCACACATGAACGAGAAAGTCCTCCTCACCGTCCTCACACATGAACGAGAAAGTCCTCCTCACCGTCCTCACACATGAACGAGAAAGTCCTCCTCACCGTCCTCACACATGAACGAGAAAGTCCTCCTCACCGTCCTCACACATGAACGAGAAAGTCCTCCTCACCGTCCTCACACATGAACGAGAAAGTCCTCCTCACCGTCCTCACACATGAACGAGAAAGTCCTCCTCACCGTCCTCACACATGAACGAGAAAGTCCTCCCCATTGTCCCCCCGTTGTCCTTAATATGCAGGATCATCGTTTTCTTTGTAATCGAACTCTCTTACAATATTTGAGACGGTTGCTCTTTTTTTTTTTTTTCGTCACATCCTCCTCGAAGTTATGGATTACTCTGACGTCCTTTACTTTCCTCCCACGCACAATGCTTTTTTTATCGTCCTTTTGCCTCATATATTTAAAGTCCTCTGTTATTTTTTTTGGTGCCACTTATTTCACGAGGTCATGGCACCCCTTCTATTCTTTTTTTTTTCTCTATTATCGACAGTCCCTATATTTTTTTTTCCTCCCACATCGAGTTTATTTTGTTCTCGATACCTCCCACACGAGAGGTAAAATCACTAACACTTCCTTTCTACTTTCAACTCTTTCCCTTGTCTTCCTCTTCCTTTTTAGTCCTACTTCCTCTTATCTTCCTTTCAGGCTTATCCTTCTATTGTCTTCTTTCCTTGTCCTCCTCTTTCATGCTTATCCTTCTATTGTCTTCTTTTCTTGTCCTCTTCTTTTCCTTGTCTTCTTTTCCTTATCCTCTACCCTTTAATTGTTTTCCTCTCCTCTTTATCCTCTTTCCCTTGTCCTCCTTTTTTCCTTGTCTTCTTTTCCTTTGTCTTCTTTCCCTTATCCTCTACCCTTCGTTTTCCTCTCCTCTTTATCCTCCTCTTTCCCTCGTCCTCTTTTTTTCCTTGT
>NC_066547.1:11499559-11509559 GCF_024679095.1 Eriocheir sinensis
TAAATATTAATGGAGAGAGAGAGAGAGAGAGAGAGAGAGAGAGAGAGAGAATGACTTGAACAGTAATTAAACTATTGTAAGGAGAAAACACGGGGGAGAATAGGAGAGAAAAAAGAAGAGGAGGAGGAGGAGGAGGAGGAGGAGGAGGAGGAGGAATAAATAGGAATACATAAGAAGAACAGACACCAGAAGAAGGGAGAAGAAGAGAACGGACGGTAAAAAGGAGAGCAGGGAGAAGAGAGGAATAGCATGCATGGAGGAGGAAGAGGAGAACAGAAGAGAGGAGAGAAGTCACAGAGAAGCCGAAAATGAGGTGGAGGGGAGCACAAAGACAATAAAGAGGAAAAGAGATGGAGGACAGATAACAAGGGAACCACAAAAAAGGGAGAAGAGGAGAGTAATGGGGTGGAGAGGGAGGATCGAGTCACGGAGAGGAATGGGAAAGAGAGAAAGGGAAGGAATGACGAAGATGGAGATTGAAGACTAGGAAAAGAATAAGGGTGTGGGAGAGAGAGAGGGAAAGAATAAATGAATAAAGGGCAGATAAGAAGAGGGAGATAATAAGAGATTGAGGAAAAGGTATGAATAGAATAAAGGGTGTATAAAAAAGCATAGGAAGAGAATAAGGGAAAAATAAAGAATGAATAAGACTATGAAGGGAAGGATAGGGAAAAGAGAATGAAGCTGTAAGGGAAAATATGAAAAAAATAGACGAGGTTAGGATTTAGAAAGTTTAAAGGTATAAGAAAGAATATGGAGACTTGAGAGGGAAGAGGAAAAAAATATGCCGAGAGGAAAAAAATAAGGAAAAAGAAAGAGAAAGAGAAAAGGAGAAAAAGGAGGAAAAAGTAGAAAGAAAACAGTATAAGAAAGTATATGGAAACTTGACATGGAAGAATATGTAGAGGGAAAAAAATATGCCAGGAGGAAAAAATAAGGAAAAAGAAAGAAAGAGAAATAAAAGAAGGAAAAGAAAGAGGAAAAAGTAGAAAGAAAACAGTATAAGAAAGTATATGGAAACTTGAGATGGAAGAATATGTAGAGGGAAAAAATATGCCAGGAGGAAAAAATAAGGAAAAAGAAAGAAAGAGAAATAAAAGGAGGAAAAGAAAGAGGAAAAAGTAGCTACCAAGAAAAAAAAAAAGCAGAAGCACACAAAAATGAGGGAAACAACATACGAAAAGCGGGAAGCAAGACATTGAGAGAGCGATGAAGAAAGGAGGAAGAGGAGAGGAGAGAAGAGAAGAGAGAGAGAGGAGAGAGGAAGGAGGAGGCAAGGATGGAGCGGCACTGTAAGATAAAGACAATGAAACTTGAGGCACTTCGTTCTCCTCCACTGGCAAGGGAGGGAAGGAGGGAGAGAGGAAGAGAGGGGAGAGAAAGAGGGAGAGAGGGAGGGAAGGAAGAGGCACAGTGGCAGAGAAGGAATTGTAGAAGAGGCGACGGGTGGAAGAAGGGAGAAGAGGAAGAGTGGGACACAGTGACAGCGAAGTGGAGGAGAAAACGGGGGATGGTGGAAGGGAGAAACGGGGTGAGAGGGAGGAAGAGTGGAAAACCAGAAAGAGATATAGGAGAATGAAGGAAAGGGAGGAAGGGACGAAAAGAGAAAGGGAAAGATAGGGCACAACGGCAGCAACGGATGAAGGAGGGGGAAAGATGCAGTGAGATAGAGGAAAGGAAGAGAGCGGGGAGACGGAAAGAAGAATAGAGGAAGGGAGAAACGGATCACAGCGGCAGAAAAGTGGAGACAGAAACGCTAGAGGGAGGGAGGAAGACGCAAAGATATACGAAGAGAGGAGGGAAGCAAAGAAGAAAAGGAGGGATGCACAGAGGGAAGAAAAATGCGAGGAGAGAAGTGGAGGAAGAAACAAGGAATGAAGGGAAAGAGGAAGGAAGACGCAGTGAGACGAATGGAAGGACATGAATGAAAGGAGACACCGAAGAAATGCGGGAGGGGAAGAGTAGTAAAGTAATGGAGGAGGAAATAGAGGAAGGAGAGAATGGGAAACAAAGTCAGGGTAGATAGGAGGAAGGAAGGTAGGAAGAAGGTGAGGAGGGGAGCGGAGGAGCACAATGGCCGACGAGGAGAGGTGAAAAAAAAAATTTGGCAGAGTAATATATGGGAGGCGCACTGAGGCGTATGAAAAGAGAGGGACAGAAGGAAGTAAGGAGAGTTATTGGAAAAGGCAGGAAAGAGACAGGAAAGGGAGGGTGGAAGGGAAACACTGGTAGAAAAGAGAGTGAGAGGGATCAAAAGGGAGGAAGGGAGGGAGAGACGCAGAAAGACAGAGTAGAGGTCAATGAAGAGAAACGGAGGAGAGGGAAAGAGGAAGTAAAGATAGTGGAAGGAGGAGAAAAGGGAAGGTGGAAGGGTGGCACTGGTGGAAATAGGGATGGGTGGAATCGAGAGAGGAAAGGGAGAGAAGGAAAGAGGGAGAGTGACGAAATAGATGGAGTAGAGGATCAAAAGAAAGAGATGCTAAGGAACTAAAAGGAAAAAAAAGAGAATGTCAAAATACCAGAGTTTGTCTTATGATACGAAAAGCAAAAAGCGAAACTGACCTCTCTTTTGGACATTCTTCTGAGCTCTTTGAAAAGGGCAATGTTTAGCGGGCTTTTTTTTCTCAATATTACCTTTTTTTTGCCCTTGAGCTGCTTCCTTCACTGTAAAAAAAAAGCTACGTAGAAGTGATTATGTATGTTATCTATGTTCATTTATTCATTCAGTTAATTTTGTCCTTTTTGTTTTGCGTTTTCGTCATTTATATATATTTTTTTTTATTATGATTATTCGTATCGTATTAATTTGTTTTTTTCATTTACATATCTCAAGTCAGTAACCTCCCTTCCTTCCCCTTCCCTTTTCTCTCCCTCCTCCTCCTCCTCCTCCTCCTCCTCCTCAAGGGTGTCTCCGGGTCGGGTCAGATTCCACTGCTACCCACAAGTCCCCACAGAAGCACGGGACACACACACACACACACACACACACACACACACACACACACACACACACACACACACACACACACATGTACGCAAAGGTCCAAACATAAAACACCTTAATATTCTTATGGGAATGTTACAGTGGAGGGGTTGGAACAGCTGCAGAAGAAGAAGGAGGAGGAGGAGGAGGAGGAGGAGGAGGAGGAGAGGAAAGTCAAGATATAAGAGAGAAAAATACAGCAAATTGGAAGAGAATTTTGGTGGAGTGGAAATGTATAGAAAAAAATGGGGTCGAGGAATGAGGAAAAGGAGAAGGAGGAGGTGGAAGGAGGAAAAGGAGGAGGAAAGAGGAAGGAGAAGAAGGAGGAGGAGGAGGAGGAAGAGCGGGAGGAGGTGGATAAAAGGCATGAACAAGATTATTTTTCAGATTAAGAACAAAATCTAACATAAAAGCAAAACAAAACATTTCGAAATAAAGTTTAAAGCTTGATATTGCATTTTAACAAGTGAATATTTTTTTCTAGGCTCATTCCTTACGTAATAAGAAGCTGCTCTAAAAAAAAAAGAAACAGGGGGATGTAGTTTTAAGTTACTGATAATTAACAACCAAAAAAAAGAAGCGGGAAATAAATCGTGGAGTGAGAAGTTTAGTGGAGTTGGATTTCTTTGTGGCTGCCTTTCCTTCGCACTAACATTCATCGTTTCGCTTTTGTTATGATTTATAGTCTTCCCTCTTTGCTTCTCTTTATTGACAGCGCCGCTACGAGTACACGAAAGGCGAGACGGGAACATTTTTTTTTTTTTTACAGCAAAGGAGACAGTTCAAGGGCACACAAAAAGCAAACATTAATAAAAAAAAAAAAGCCCGCTACTCACTGCTCCTAAAAAGAATCCAAAGAGGTGGGCGAAAGATAGGTCAGTTTCGGGAGGAGAGGTGTCCTGATACCCTCCTCTTGAAAGAGTTTAAGTCGTAGGCAGGAGGAAATACAGATGAAGGAAGAGTGTTCCAGAGACACACACACACACACACACACACACACACACACACACACACACACACACACACACACACACATATATATATACACACAGTTTTACAGCAACGTGGCACCTTCACCGGCACTATAGACACTAATTAGGCCAGGTGTCTCCCGCTGACGTAGATGAGGAGGTAGAACAGATTTTATGTCGCCAATAAAACAACAACAACAAAAAGAAATACTACTGCGACTAATAAGAATATGAATGCGAATAAGAATAAGAATACAAAAGAGTAGCATCAGCTGAAGAAGAGGAGGAGGAGGAGGAGGAGGAACACAACACAAAGCAACACAAGGGAAAAACAAACAACAGCAGACTTGATGGTCCTTACGAGGCTGTTTGTGACAAGCTACCCTAACTATATAATCAAAGGTGGAAGATGAAGGACAGCAAAGGAGAAGGAGGAGGAGGAGGAGGAGGAGGAGGAGGAGGAGAAGTAAACGAATGAAAAAAAAATCTAGTAGCAGTAAAAACAATAAAAAATAATCCCTTAATAAACACACACGAGGGGAAAGAAACTGAAAAAACAACAAAACAAACAAATATATAAAACAACAAAACCCCAACCTTACATAAACACACACATACACACGCACACACACAACTTACACACATACAAAAGAGAAAAAAAATAACGAAAGACAAAAGAAAAAATAACAAAGAGTAGGCGCGGCCAACGAACCACAGGACACACACACACACACACACACACACACACACACACACACACACACACACACACACACACACGGCTTTGGGTGGCAGAGCGGGTGGGCAGAGGGCGTGACCGAGGGAGTGGATGGGTGGGTGGGTGGGTGGGTTATGCCTCCACCACCCACTAACTCCACCATCACCACTTACTCAAATGAACCGTGTGTGGATGGAGTGGAAGGGTCTGTAGGTGCAGTGAGAGGTCTGTGGATGGAGTGGCCGCCCTGTGGATGGAGTGGGCGGTGTGTGGGTGATGTGGGCGGTCAGTGAGTGAGTGTGGGTGTAAGGGTATAGAAAAACTTTCCTTCTTACCAAGCTGCCGTAAATAAAGGGCATTAGTTACTTCCTATTACGCCGAAGACAAAACACTAATTATTACCTCTATCAACAGTGAGACAATAGCAACGAACTCAAACCTCCTTCTGTAACTATAAAAGAGCTACCTTGTGCGTTTTCATATAGTACTCATACGCCTCAGTAGTCTAGTGTTCATCCTCCCATTCGGACTAGATAAATGGGTACCTGGGGAAACCTGAGGAATTTAAACTGTGGCAATCCCGGAGTTCACATTGGCTCGTGCCCCTAAAAAGCTAAAAGGACCAACGGATCGGAGGTGAGCACCGCAGCCACGCGCAGCTATGGCGTACGCACCCACCTTTACCTTTGTCTGTGTGTGTGTGTGTGTGTGTGTGTGTGTGTGTGTGTGTGTGTTATAAATTGTTTTCTTGCGGTCTCTTCGTCTATATCTTCGTGTATAAGGATGCGTCACGTCTGGACAGTAAGAAAAACGCTCCTCAGTAAGTCTCTTAAACGTGGATCATCATAAACATCGCTACCTGCTTTATTACCTTACCTTTGTTACCACTAACTTAGGTCTGGCCACGAAAAGGACGCCACAGCACACTACACGTTCGTCCATGGATTAACGCAAAAAAGAGATAGAGAGACAGACAAAGAGACAAACAGATAGATATAGATAGATAGTTAGAGAAAGAGAGAGAGAAAGAGAACGTGTCCCTGTGTATGTCTGTGTGTGCGTGTGTGTGTGTGTGTGTGTGTGTGTGTGTGTGTGTGTGTGTGTGTAACCCTACCTGGCGCTGCGGTTGGCACTACATGTTTGTTGACACGAGAGGGATTAGTGTGCCTAGTCTCCCCCCGCCCCGCCCCGTCCTGCTCCGCCCCCTGTCCACCCCCTGGCCCCGCCCCGCCTCGCCTTCTCCTGCTCCGCCCCGCATAGAACAGGTGATGGTGGGCAAGAGAAAGGGAAGGAGAGGGAAGGACAAAGAGAAAGGAAGGACGAAAGGGAGGAAGGAAGGATGAGATTGGGTAAGAAGGGATGCAGGAAAGGATAGAATGAGAAAAGATGCAAAGAAGAAGAAAGTGGGAGAGAAATGGGTTCGAGGTAAGAGAAAGGGGAGAGAAGTAAGGGAGAAAAGGATCAGTTAAAAAAATGCAGAAAGATTAAAAGAGAGCGAGCGAGAGATTTGGAGGCAGAGTGAAAATGTTATCGTGCTTTAAATAATAGCAAGAGGAGGAGGAGGAGGAGGACGAGGACGAGGACGAGGAGGACGAGGAGGAGGAAGAAGTGGAGTTGTAGTAGTCAAAACAATAACATGCAAAAAAAAAAAATAAATAAATAAAAATTCACAAAGACCGGCAATATAAAAATCAACACTAATTAGTAATAAATGACGATAATAACAATAAAACAATGTAAACAATAATGCGATAACAATAGTAGTGATTATAAATGTCAGGAAGGGAGACAATGAAGTTCACATTTATTTCTGTTCGTGTTGACAGTGAGAGAGCGAGAACGAGCTAGCGAGAGAGAGAGAGAGAGAGAGAGAGAGAGAGAGAGGGAAGCTGCTCTGCCATTATCACCTCTCTCTCCCCTTCTCTCCTCCCTCAGAATCGTCATCCATTATCTTTCCCTCTTCTACCCCCTCTTCCCCTCTCCTCCTCCCCGTCCTCCTCCTCCCAAGATCCATTCTCACGCATACTCATCTCCCCGCTCTCCTTCTCCCCTTTCCTCTCCCCTCCTCCTCCCCCTTTCCTCTCCCCTCCTCCTCCCCCTTCCCTCCTCCCCTCCTCTTCCCTCACTACATGGAGAGAGAAAGGGCGTCGGGCACTTTTAACCTCCTCCTCCTCTTCCTCCTCCTCCTCCTCCTCCTCCTCCTCGCAGAGACAAGGACAAACCACCACACTAATAACAAACTGAAGTCCCGTCCCTGTGTGTGTGTGTGTGTGTGTGTGTGTGTGTGTGTGTGTGTGTGTGTGTGTGTGTGTGTGTGTGTGTGTGTGTGAGAGAGAGAGAGAGAGAGAGAGAGAGAGAGAGAGAGAGAGAGAGAGAGAGAGAGAGAGAGAGATGGGGAGGCATAGCTATCAGTACTTGGCATCAACGTAAAAAAAGCAACGTTAAAAAATACAAGGAAAACATTCATTGAAGAACAAAAGAGATCATCATCCTCTTGCTCGGGCTCCACTTTCCTCCACTTTTGTATTTGCTCTCCACTTTTTCCTCCTCCTCCTCCTCCTCCTCTTCCCTCTTTTTCTCCTTCTCCTCCTCATCTTCGTTTTCATAGCATTTCACTTTTTTTTCGCTTTTATTATTTTTTTCTCCTTTTTGTACTACACTAATCCTGTTTTCCTCATCTTCGTTTTCATAGCATTTCACTTTTTTTTCGCTTTTATTATTTTTTTCTCCTTTTTGTACTACACTAATCCTGTTTTTCCTCGTCATCTCCTTTTTCTTCTTCTTCTTCTTCTTCTTCTTCTTCTTCTTCTTCCTCCTCCTCTTCCTTCTTTTTCTCCTTCTCGTCCTCTTCGTTTTCAAAGCATTCCATTTTTTTCCCTTTTATTATTTTTTTCTTCTCCTTTTTGTACTACACTAATCCTGTTTTTCCTCGTCATCTCCTTTTTCTTCCTCCTCCTCCTCCTCCTCCTCCTCCATATCTCTACACCTCCCAGTGATGCTAATGTGTTTTTCATATTCCATTATCTCCTTCTCTCTTTCCATTCATGAACACACACACACACACACACACACACACACACACACACACACACACCATATAATTGCGCCATCTGCTTGTGCCATCTTCCTCGCTTCCCTTCCTTCCCCTTCCATGTCCTCCTCTTTCCCTTTCCTTCCCGTTGTCCTTTGATCTTTTCTCTTTCCCCGCTGCTCTTGTTGTTCTTTTGTCTATTAATTGTCTTTTTCATGTGCATTTCCCTTTCTCTTTATCTTTTCCTCCTCCTCCTCTTTCTCCGCCTTTTCCTCTTCTCCCTTTTCCTCTTCCTCCTCCTCCTTTGCCTCCTTCTACTCCCTATACGTGGTGATTTTCCTTTTCCTTTTTCTTCTTCTCCTCCTCCTCTTTCATCTCCTTTTCCTCTTCTTCCTTCTCCTTTTCCTCCTCCTTTGCCTCCTTCTACTCCTTATACAAGCTGATTTTCCTTTATCTTCCCCTCCTCCTCCTCCTCTTTCTCCTCCTTTTCCTCTTCTTCCTTCTCCTTTTCCTCCTCATTCTCTTTATACGAGTTGCAGTTAAGCTCAAGTTACTTCACTTCTCCAAACAAGCTCTTCACGATTCCTTTCCAATCCCCTCTTCTTCATCCTCCACTTCTATCGTCTTCTACGTCTACATTCTTCCAATAACCCAAGTCCCTCCCTCACATATTCTTCGTAAACGTTTCTTATTAATTTTCGCCAATAGCCCATCTTCTCCATTCCCTACTTTAACCTGGTAGCTGCGGGGATCATGTTTCTTAATGGTCCCTCTAAGCGAGAAAAATGAGAAAAAAACATCACTCACGCAAACCATTTCACAATATATATCAACGCATTTGTGATCAGTTTATGCATCATCTATTTTGGGGGGTTTATATCATGGCAAAAATGTGGCCCGGCGCTGGTAGGTACACGGTAAAGCCACAAATTTGCCCCGTTGCTGGTACCGGGTTAATAGCTTTCAACTGGTTATGTGTGGTTATACTTCTGGTGGTTCATGGAGCGTACATTAACAAACTAATAAACAGAAGCTTTATTAACATGTCTATTGCGTTACGTCAACATGAGGGTTAGCCAAGAAAGATCCAGTGAGAGAAAGTGTAAGTAGCGGGCTTTTTTTCTACACTCTTCTTGTTGCCCTTGTGCCGACTCTTGCTGTAAAAAAAGGCATCATAAGGCTTGTAGTACACATCAGACTGAATGCTTGATGTACACTCTTTGGTATTACTCAGAAAGGAGCTGGTCGATATTCCTTCTTTTAACCCGTCCGCTGCGATTGACACGGATTTCACTTTAACTGGAAACCTGGTAACATATAGTCCCAGATCTTTCTCTGCCTCTGTGGTGGATAGCGGAGTGTTTCGTATGTGGTACTGGTATGCTGGATTTCCCCTCCTAATGTGCAGGACTTTACATTTTTTTTTTTATTGAATTGTAGCAGCCACTTTTTGTTCTATTCCTGTAGCTTGGTGATGTCTTCTTGTAGGAAATTCGCAGTCAAGGGGTTAATGTTGATGGTCTGTGGGTTGATAGGAACTAAGAACCACTGGCCTATAGACTTTCTGCACCTAAGGAACACAATATATCGAGACACTATTAGTAGGACCTATATATACAACCTTCCCTCCATCCATACACACATTTTTCTATCTGTCCTCTTTCATACCTCCTTTAACTTTCCTTAACTAAACCTTCACACCCTTCTATAACGGTAAACAAAACCTAAACAAAACAAACAAAAATGGTAACAACAAACTTTTCCTAAGAAGACAATAGGAGTATTAAAAATGCATAAGAACTTGGGATAGAAGTGTCGATACTCTCTTACACTTTCCACTATTTTTGAACGTTTGAAACTCCTCCAGTACATACTTTTAATACTACGGTTGGTATTTTCAGACGCTTCCTCTCACATCATCCACTTCCAAAGGCCAAAAAGATCAGTCGGGTTGTATTAAGTGTCTTTTTAGGTTCATGGGACAGAAGAAGGGTCACACTACCACCAGGGTCATAAAACTACCCGTGGCAATGCTCAAGACTCTCACGAAAGCCTTGTCAAATATGAGATTGGGCACTGAAGTGTTTAAGAATATGGTCCTATGTCTTCACCCCAAACTATTAATCCACTATATTTCCTCCACAATACTAGAATCATTCATTAACTCACATTATTTTCACCTCATCCACAACACCTTAAGTTACCGCTGTTGACCTCTCTGTTGCACCTCCAGCCTGCTTTTTTTTTCATCCTTTGGCACGTCATGTTTCGTCACTGTTCAATCTCCACTTTCCTCT
>NC_066547.1:11512059-11519559 GCF_024679095.1 Eriocheir sinensis
AAACCACAGGAGGAAGACGAGGAGGAATTGGGGTATTGGAGGAGGAGGAGGAGGAAAAAGAGGAGGAGGACGAAGACGACAAAGAGCGATACATGTGAGATACAGTGCCCAGTGAGACTACAAACAGTTACCTGAATACCTTATAGTCCCATACGCTATAGTGCCACGCCATACTGTGCAATGACTCAGTGCCTCGTGGTCTTCCCCGAGTGGAGGTCACGTGCCCCCCTCCGCTCCCCTGCCTCCCCCGTAACCAAAAGTGTGTCAAACCCCGGGGGAAGGAAATTACCGCGTGGGGATGACGTCACCTCGGGGCAGTGCCAGAACAGTGCCTCCGTCTCGGCTGTTATATATGTAGTGTTAGTGACCTTGTGAGGCTAAGGCAGTGATGTGACGAGTGCCAGTGTGTGTGTGTGTGTGTGTGTGTGTGTGTGTGTGTGTGTGTGTGTTGGAAAGTGGCACTGCTGTAAAAAGAGAGCATTTGAGTGCCTTGAGTGTTCTTGGGGTGTATAGAGTGCCACTGCCGTCCACCTCAGCACTCACCCACCTAACCTAACCTAACCTAACCTGACCTAACCTAAGCCAGTGCCACTCCTCGTATTCCCACCCAAGTACAAGACAAGCCACTCACGCACAGCCAACCAACACAGCCATTCAGCAAACCTCCTACAACACAGCCATTCACTCAGCCACTCAGCCAAGCAGCCAACTCGTCCGAATGTCAGAAAACCACGTAGGTCACTCCCCTCACTCCCAACTCTTCTGCGGAGCGACATCACAGCCAGCCACCCAGTCAAGCAGCCACCTGTCCCTCCCTTCGCACCTGCCAGCCGTCCGTCCTCAAGTGTTTAATTAGGGTGAGAAAATGTTACCTGTAGTTTTTTTGAGAGATGAAATAGCTTGCGGTTATGTCTGTCTGTCTGTGGTTATGTTTGTCTCTTTTTATATATATGTTTGTATCTGCCTTTGGTTGTCTGTTTGTCTGTCGTTTGTCTCTGTCTGTGTCTGTCAATTTGTATGTCTGTGTTTCTGTCTGTATGTTTATGTATGTATCTGTGTCTCTGTTTATTTCTGTCCGTCTGTCTATCTGTCTTTGTATTTTTATCTGTATGGCTGCCTCTTTGTCTATCTGTCTATCTATTTGTCCATCTGTCTGTCTATTTGTCTGTCATTCTGTGTTTCTGTATATCGACCTGTCAGTTTGTCTTCCATTATTTCTGTCTATCTGTCTCTCTCCCTCGCTACTAATGCCACTGTCGTTCTCTTTTCAGGGTGTCTTGGCGGTGTCGGACTCCGTGGTGCACATAAGCTGGCGACGTGAAGGGAAGGCGGCAGGTGCTGAGAAAGAGTGAAGGGCGTGGGTGTGAGTGTGGGTGTGGGTGTGTTGATCTGTGGTTTGTGGAGGTTGTTGGGTTAGCTTGGTGCGGTTGTAATAGGATCGGTTGTATTTTTTTTCATTCTCTCTTTTCCTCCTCTCTCTCCTCTGTCTCTAAATTTTGTACTTAATAATCCTGTGGGCGTAGAATGTACTTAAATAATTTCGTTGTAAAGTTATATGACAAGACTCGGCTCCAGGGATTTACTTGTATGTACTTATAGGATGTACTTAAAAGATATGAAATGGTGTACTTAAAGAATAGCTGATGGTGACGGGCGTAACGACACACACACACACACACACACACACACACACACACACACACCAACGTCACTATAATAGGCTATCGTAAGGTTGTTATAGGTTGTCGTTAGTAATGTTATGGATCGAACACAAAGAAAACGGAGGTAACATCACGTGAGGGTTGAGCACAAGAAAGATTAAGTTGTTTTATATGAATGTTTTTAGCAAATTTCTTAAGACAGTTTCATACATTTTCACATTATTATTATTATTCAGATGTATGAGTTTTGTGTTATATTAATTTTCAAAGGCATTTATATATATTCTTTATGATGTATTTGACGAAAGATTTATTATTATTTTTCTTAGTGATTCGAGTTTAGTTAGTCGTGTGATTTCTTTCTTTTTTTGGTAACCTTTATTTGATTCGATGGTTGGTCACGTGATATCACCTTCTCCCTGTCTCCTACTCTTCGTTTTCTTTAGTCTTTTTCATTTTCAATCTTTTCCTTCTTTTGCGTCCCCTCCCCCCCTCCCAGTCCTCATGTCATCTTCCCTTCTCCCCTCTTCGTCGCTAATCAGATTGTTATATATTCCTTTTTTTTTTCTTTTTTTTCTGTTTCTAGTTCTTTTCTTTCTTTCAACTCTATGCATATATATCACTTTATTTTTTTAATTTCCCCTTCTAGTTTTTTTTTCTTTCCTTTTTTTCTATGCATATATAATTTATTTTTCTCCTGTTTTTTTCATTCCTCCTCCTCTATTCATATATATCACTTTTTTTCTTTCATTTTCTCCTGGTCCTAGTTTTTATTTCCTTCCTCCTCCTCCTCAATGCACGTTTTCCTTTCCTTTCATATTTTCTTCCTCCACTTTATCTTGGCTTACGTTTATGCCCTCCTTTGCCCCCCTTCCTCTCTCTCCCTTCCTCCTCTCGGATTTTTATATATCGCTCTTAATTTCCTCTTACTTCTCTCCTTTCCATCTGCCCCTTCATTCACTTTCTCCTTTCCTTTCATCCCTTCTTCCTCCACTTTATCTTGCCCTACGTTTATGCCCTTCTTCCCCCTTCCTGTCTCTCCCTTCCTCCTCTCAGACTCTAAAAATCACCTTCTTTTATTTCTTCTTGGTCCTCTTTCTTTTATCATTTCATCCTTTTATCCTTTCATCCTTTCTTCCTTCACTGTATGTTACCCTTAGTTTACTCCTCCCTCTCTCCCTCTCTCCCTCTCTCTCTCTCTCTCTCTCTCTCTCTCTCTCTCCTCTCGGCCTTCAGTTATCCAGGAAGTCAATAGCCAGGTGTAAATACTAATGAGGTGAGACAATTGGTACAGGTAGAATATAACTTCCTGGAATAATGATGCTGACGATGATGATGATGATGATGATGATGATGATGATGATGCAAAACTCAGGTACTGCCGAGAATTATTAGAACATTTTCACTCTTTCTCTCTCTCTCTCTCTCTCTCTCTCTCTCTCTCTCTCTCTCTCTCTCTCTCTCTCTCTCTCTCTCTCTCTCTCTCTCTCTCTCTCTCTCTCTCTCTCTCTCGTGTGTGTGTACGTGTGTGATGGAGAGAGAGAGAGAGTTTATTTAACCCCTTCCTCTTTTCTTCACATTATTTAGAACACTGTGCAGTAAATATAATGATGATGACAATGACACTGACGATAATGATGATGATGATGATGATGACGATGATGATAATGATATTGATGATGTACGTCCAATATTCTACTGAAATAAAGAGTATTATTTTCATTCTTCCTTTCATTTACCTTTTCCACTTTACTTTTCAAGGATATGGAAAGGAAAAAAAAAAGTTGATTGCGCACTGCTAGGAAACTGTAAGTATAAAAAGAGGCTGAAATATCCTAACACGCACCACGAGACGAAAATATGACAAAAGGAAAAAAATGGGATTGTTTTTCAAGTGTTATGAACGACACAGAAGATCATTTATATTTCTGTTCTCGCTCCTCAGTCCTTTTATACTCTCTCTTTTTCCTTTCTCTCTCTCTCTCTCTCTCTCTCTCTCTCTCTCTCTCTCTCTCTCTCTCTCTCTCTCTCTCTCTCTCTCTCTCTCTCTCTCTCTCTCTCTCTCTCTCTCTCTCTCTCTCTCTCTCTCTCCATCCCCCAACCCCCACCACAGAGTAAGTATATCTCTCCATCCCCCACCCCCCACCACAGAGTAAGTATAGCTAAGTGTTGATGGAGACAGGAACACTTCGAGAGACCCTCCTTAACACTATCACGGTTCAGAGCACAAGAGGAAGCCACCACTTCAAGCACAGTCACGTCAGCCGCCACTTCCTTCAACAGACAACAGACCAGGACCCATATTCTCAAATCTTTCCTTACACACCCACATTTGACAGGGCTTTTGTAGGGGTTTAGGGCATTTCCAGGGGTACTTTTATGATCCTGGTGGTAGTTTGACACTTCTTCTGTACCCTAAACCTAAAAAACACTCATGAAAACCCGGTTGAACACATTTTTGGAATTTGGAACTAGTTATTGTAAGAGCCGAAAGCGTCTGAAAATATGGACCAAGAACCGTTAACGTACCAATTCTGAGAGTAGTACCAGATCGAACCTAAAAATCGTACCAGATAAGAAAGCGTACCAGATTAAAAGGCTATACGATATTTTCTGGCAGTGTAATGTTTTGTTTTCTTTCTTTTCCCTAATGAGGGTTAGTATATATTTTAGATAAACTTACATATGAGTGTGATCCAAACCTCTTCGCTTCGTGTCAGTTCTAAAGAGCCTTAATTCATTTTTGTATGTTTACCAAGTTACAGCACGCTAAAAGTCGCACCTGAGAGCCATTATGAAAACCAAAAGAACACAAACACACTAATACGACAAAAATCTGCAACTCATATTCTCAAATCTTTCGGGGCTTACAGCCTTACACACCCACATCTGACAGGGGTTTCGTAAGGGGTTTGGGGCACATAAATACACCAATACACTGAACTTCAATGTCCATTCACGTAAATTATTCCTTCCACTTCATCCAACGTCCCCATTTGATTACACTTCATCCAACAGCCACGTTAAGTTCATAATGGCAGAGGTCACGGAACACTGTATAAAAATCATGAATATTAACTAAAGTTGAGGCGCATAACGATAACATCACCGTAACTACATCCTTTAAACTACCACACAATCACCTCATCACCTCATACTACCTGGTGACGTGAGGTGAGGAAAGGGAGGAAGCTGAAGCCATGTCCGTGTGACCATTCTCGTGGTGACTACAGGTGCAATGCTACTACTTCAGGTGACAAGGTGAGACTATACTGGCAGGTGAGTCACGGCAGTGTGTGTGTGTGTGTGTGTGTGTGTGTGTGTATATGTGTGTGTGTGTGTGTGTGTGTGTGTGTGTGTGTGTGTGTGTCATCCTCGTATACAGAGTCATAAAAGGCGAGAAATATGCTGAGCTGATGTTGATAGTAGCCTGTCTGTCTGTCTGTCTGTCTCTCTGTGTGCTGACTGTCTGGGTTCCTATTTATTTCTTTACATATTCATCTTTTTGCATGCCTGTGTCTGCCTGCCTGCATGTCTTTCTCAACGCCCCCCTCTAACCACCACCACCACCACCACCACAACCCCCTCCTAGCAACACCACCACAACCCCCTCCTACCACCACCACCACCACCACCATTAACATCCCGGTGGTTAATTTATTGCGATAGTGATGGGCAGTTCGCGGCCCTAATGCCCGGCCCTTCACTCTCTCCCACGAAGCCTCACTCCTCTCGCCAGGCAACCAGGAGCCGCCGCCACCCCCCCCCCCCCCCTTCCGCCCCCCAAACACTTTTTTTTTCTTTCTTTCTCTCGCGTGTGTTTGTGTAAGGCAAGGTTTTATGGGTGTTTCTCTCCAAGGTTTTGTTGTTGTTGTTGTTGTTGTTGTTGTTGTTGTTGTTGTTGTTGTTGTTGTTGTTGTTGTTGTTGTATTTATACTCTGCAAAAGTGTAAATTTCTTGCCTCTAACTACCCATTTGAAAACTTTATTACTCACTTCCCCTTTCCTTAAATTACCTTATACGCCTCCTTTCTCTCTTCCCTTTAAATCCATTCCCTACGTCTACCAATGATCCTGTATACCTTTTCCGTTTTCCGCGTGTCCTCACAGTTCCTTTCCCTCCCCTGTAATTTCCCTCCCCTCCTTATCGACAAACATTCCCCATTCCCCGCTATTCCCTTTCTCCCTCCCTCACCATCCCCCTCCTCGTTTTCCCTCTTCCATCTCTTTTCTCACATTCTTCCTTTCCCCTGTAATTTCCCTCACTTCCCCTTCCCCAAATATTACCCTTTCCCCACGATTCCCTTCACCCCTCAGCATTTTCCTCCTCTCGATTTCCCTCTTTCCCTTTCTTCCTTGCGTGCTTTCCTCACTCTTCCTTTCTCCTCCCTTTTTCATCAGCATTCTCCTTCCTCTTGATTCATCTCTTCCTCTTCTTCATCACGCGCTTTCCTTCCCCTGTGATTCCCCTTCGTTCCTTATTCCCAACTATTCCCCATCTCCCCTCTTTAGCCCTCTCGATTCCCCTCTTCCCCTTCCTCTCCACGTGCTTCCCCTATCCTTTCATTCCCCTCACTTCCCCTTCCCCACACGGTCTCATCAGCGGCGTGGAGGCGGCAGTATCAACAAGCCTGCCTCTTCCCCCCCTTCCCTCCCTCTTCGTCTTCCCTGCCGCCGCCACTCTCCGCGTCACCGCCACCACATAAACTGTCTATTTCGAGCGATGGACGCGACCACCAAGAAAACTTCTGCCCAAAGGCTCACACATGTTTACCGTCACCTGGTTTACGGGGCCCGGCAGGTGCGCGGCGCTAGGCAAGGCGGGCGAGGCGGGGCGGGTGTTGGCACATAGCTGTAATATGTCCCCGCGGCACGGCAGGGCACACCATGGCCAGGTAATACACGTCCCTACCTGAGCTGACGCCTAGACACACAGACACACACGAGGACTAAGGTTATGCTCTTGACTAAATACTAAATGTCATGTACTGCAGGTGTCCAGCTCATTAGCATAACATTACGCTTTTCTACCTGTCTTTGTTCCTGTCTCTGTCTCTGTCTCAGGTAACAAGAGCGTCTCGACACACGTAAAGACTATGCTCTTGACTACGATATATTTCTGTTTCGAGTGTGTCCTGTTCACTAGCTTAACATAACGCTTTTTTATCTCTCTGATTCTGTCTGTCTCTGTATCTCTCTCAGGTACCAAGATCGCCTGAACACACTCACAAAAACTAAGGTTATGCTCTTGACTACTAAATGATCCCGTTCTGAGAGTGTTCAGCTCACAAGATTAACATAGCGCTTCTATATCTCTGTTTCTTTATCGGTTTCAGTCTGACGGTTTTATATCTCTGTTTCTTTATCGGTTTCAGTCTGACGGTTTTATATCTCTGTTTCTTTATCGGTTTCAGTCTGACGTTTCTCTATCTCTGTTTCTTTATCGGTTTCAGTCTGACGTTTCTCTATCTCTGTTTCTTTATCGGTTTCAGTCTGACGCTTCTCTACCTCTGTTTCTTTGTCGGTTTCAGTCTGACGCTTCTCTATCTCTGTTTCTTTATCGGTTTCAGTCTGACGCTTCTCTATCTCTGTTTCTTTATCGGTTTCAGTCTGTCTCTCTTTGTCTCTGAGTATCTGTGTTCCTGCACCTCTGTCTATCTATCTATCTATCTACCTATTTATCTATCTATCTATATGTCAGGAAACAAGAGCAAACACCATTCACCCACAAGACGAAAGTAACCTACATACACAAACCTCATCCTTATAGCTTTTACGTAACACAATACTTACAACTACAATGCTCCAACTTCCTCCACTTAACACACACAACTTAGGTA
>NC_066547.1:11524559-11527059 GCF_024679095.1 Eriocheir sinensis
ACTACCTCCTACCCGATCTTCTCCCTCCCCTTTTCTCTTCCCCATCACCTCCCATTCCTCTCCTCTCCTATTCCCCTACTCCTTATTCTCCCCTTCCTTCCCTCCCTCCCCTTCTTCCTCTCAAACTTCCCTTCCCTGAACCTTCCCCTCCCTCCCTCTCCTCCTCACCCTCCTCTTCCCCTCACTCACGACAACTCTTACCTACCCTTCCCTTCATCCTCCCCAACTTCCCTTCACTCTCCCCTACCTCCTCCCAAGTTCCTTTCCCTTCACCCTCCCTTCCCTCCCTTTCCCCTACCCCTCACCTTCCCTTCGACCTCCCCTTGTCCATTACTTCCCTTCCCCTCATCACCTATCTTTCCCCTACCTCCCCTTCCTCCCTTTCCCCTTCCCCTCCCCCATCCTTCCTTCCCACTTCCCTTCACTCTCACCCTCCCTTCAACCTCCCTACCTCCCCCTACCTACCCTTCCCTTCTTCCCCCCTAACTTTCCTTCCCCTTTCCCCAACCAGCGTGATGACTACAGGAGGAGGGGGAGGAGAGGAGATGGTTGGGGAGAGGAATGGGGAAGGATGAGAGGAAGGAAAGGAGGGTATGGAGGAGAGGAGTGAGGGGAGGGAAGGAAGGTGAAGGGAAAAGAGGGGAGTGACAGGAGGAGAGGAGGGAGAGGGGGAGGAAGAGGAAGGGGGGGAGGGGAGAAAGGGGAGGAGGGAGAAGGCACGACGCTGGGGCAGGAAGTGAGAAAGATGATTAAGGAATTCCTGGTAACGGCCTTCTCTCTCTCTCTCTCTCTCTCTCTCTCTCTCTCTCTCTCTCTCTCTCTCTCTCTCTCTCTCTCGTCAAAACAGTGATTATCGAAAAGTCTGAGCCTATTTTTTAGTCAGTTTTTTGCTTTCTCTGTTTATCTTCTCATTTACGTCTCGTCTTTCTTCTTTTTACGCTTTCCTCGTTTTTTTTTTATATACATTAATGGAAACAGATCAAGGAAAAAAAAAAAAAAAAAAAAAAAATAGCCCAAAAATCATTGCTCATAAAAACAGAGTTGAGTATGTTTTTTTTTTCCCTTCCTCATTCTTACGCTTTCCTCATTACTCAGTTCCTCATTACTCCGTCTTCTTTTACTTCATCATTCTGTTCTCACCTTTCTCTAACCCTTTTTGTCTCTTCTCCGTCTTTCAAGTATTTTCTATCATATTTTTTTTCCGGTCCTTGTTCGTTACGCTTCCTCAGTCTTCAATACCTCCTCGTCTCGTAATTTTATCAGTGTTTATATTTTCACTTTTGTATTAACTTTTTTTCGTCTTTTCTCTATGTTCTTCGGGGACATATTTATTAGTTTTTGTTCCTTGTGTACTGTGCTTCCTCAGTCTTCATACCTCGTCTCCGTAAATTTAATCGCCTTTTCCTATTCCACTATTCATTTCCCCATATTTCACACTTAAAAAAAACTTAAACTTAAAATACTCCTCCGCTGACCGTTTTCTCTATATAACTGTGCTCACTTTTTTCTCTCATGACTTTTACAATTGCGAGAGTTGCCATTGTTTTCTTGTGCGTTTGTAGACCTGTTTGTAGACGCGTTGCCTTCACATTGCCGCTTGCCATTCTCAAGATTCTTTTACCTGTTCTTGTTGGTCTTTCTGTAACCTATTTATACGCTTGTTCCTTTTTAATTTATTTGTGTCTCATCCGCCTATTCAAATCACAACCCTTTCATCTATCTATTCTCTCTCTCTCTCTCTCTCTCTCTCTCTCTCTCTCTCTCTCTCTCTCTCTCTCTCTCTCTCTCTCTCTCTCTCTCTCTCTCTCTCTCCATTATCGCCTCCTCTTCCCCCTCGCTCACTTCCTTAAATACCATAATATTTTACTAGAAAGCGAATACTGGCGTACCGTTTATGGCGAGCACACACACACACACACACACACACACACACACACACACACACACACACACAAAGACCGCGCCATCAAAACAAGCCGAAAATAAACAGAGAGAAGCCAGTTAAATACAAGCGGAAGAAATAAAAGGAAATGATAAGACGGTAAAAGAGATGAAAGGAAGACATCATAACCTTCCTTGCCTTTCCTCCTCTTACCTCGCTCATTTTCATTCTCTTATCTCTTTTTGTCTTCCTCCTCCTCCTCCTCCTCCTCCTCCTCCTAAATACTGGTAAAGGATAAGCAGTAGAGAGGGAGGAAAGGAGATAAGGAAGGGGAAAGGGAGGGAGGAAGGGTGGAAAGAAAGGGAGAGGGGGGGGGGGGTAGGAGAACGTGTGAGAAGATGATGAAGAAGAAGAAGAAGAAGAAGGAGACGGCTCTGTTCTTCCTCCTCCTCTTTAAATCTTCTCCCGTTCTTCCGTCTCTACATAAAGTATTTCCCTCCTTTCTTTTCGCTCTTTCTCCTCTCATCTTTATTCCTCCCTTCTTCCATTCTCTATTTCTTCCCTTCCTTCCTTCCTTTCTCTACATCTCCCTCCTTTATTACTCCCCTTCCTTCCTTA
>NC_066547.1:11532059-11549559 GCF_024679095.1 Eriocheir sinensis
GATTTCCGCTACACAAATTTACGACCCAGCAGAAGAGTGTTTATCTGCCACCGGTGAATGATTGCGAGGAACTTTATTTCCCTCGGCGACATAATGGCCCTGCTTCCTCTGCCACAAACTACAAAATACTACCGCGTTGTCACCCCGGCTGATACATGGCTCCACTAATGTATGGGAGCCGTTCTTCTATGGGTATATATGCGGGACTTTACCATAACTCACGCTCTCCTTAGTCAGTTCATGCTTCACTTTCCTCCCATGTAAATGACAAAAGAAACCTAATTGTAAGTTTCTAGACAAGAAGAGGAAGGTTTGAAAGATCTATATGGTTGGCATGATCTATAGATACTGGACTTTCACATAAATTAAGGTCTTTTTAATCGGTACGTGTCTCACTTTCTTCCCAAATGAATGATAAAAGAAAGCCTATTTGTAAGTTTCTAGACAGGAGGAGGTAAAGTTGACCAGTTTACCGATAAGTCACGCTTTGTTTAATCAGTACATATGTTGTTATTTCCCGTATAAATGAGAAAGGAAAACCTAATTGTAAGTTTCTAGACATTAAGATTTTGTAAGAGTTTGTTGAGTACGCGGCGATTGTCAATGACGGCCATGGCTAGATTAGGTTCATGGTTTTCTTATGTACACAATGCAGAGAACATGAAGGTGGACTTTGACGATGAAAACTTTGGTCGATCAGATAGAGGAGGAAGAGGAGGAGAAAAAAAGAAAATAGTAAGGTAAAAAAAAGCAGAAAAATTAAAAAGACGAAGGTAGAAAAGAAAGACGGAGAGGAGGAGAAAGAGGAGGAAAAGGAGGAAGAGGAAAAAGAAATCCCAACAGTCAGCACGCAAATACCTTCTCTTCCTTTGATCCACACACACACACACACACACACACACACACACACACACACACACACACACATACACACACACACACACACAGCCATTCCCTCCCTCCCTCCCTTCCCCCTCTCTCTTCCTCCCTCCCTCCCTCCCTACCTCACTCACTCCCTACTCCTTCCTCTGCCTCCTCCTGCACCCTCCCGTCCATAAGAATGATGTACGAGGAAGGCAGTAAAGAGGAAGGAGGAGGAGGAGGAGGAGGAGGAGGAGAACACAGGAACTTAGATTAGTGAACATAAAGTCTGTCTTAGAGAAGGATGTTAATTAAGAAGAAGAAGGAGAAGAAGAAGCAGAAGCAGAAGCAGAAAAAGAAGATGAAGATGAAGATGAAGATTAAGAAGAAGAAAAAGAAGAAGAAAAAGAAGAAGAAAAAGAAGAAGAAGATGAAGAAGAAGAGGAAAAAGAAGAACAAGAAGTGGGAGGAGGAGGAGGAGTCGCAAAAAAAGATGAAAAAGTAAAAGGATGCAGAGAAGAAGACAAAGGAGAAGAAGAAGAAGATAATGATGATGAAGGAGGAAAGAAAATAAAGTAAGAAGAAAATATCGTAAGCAGAATTAGTAGAAAAAAGATGGAAAAAGAGAGAAAGATGACAATGAAATAAAAGAAAGAAAGAAAAGAGGGAAAAGGAGAAAACTAAGTCACGATTTAAGGAAAATTGTATAGAATTGATGAGGGGAGAAGAGAGAGGGAGAGAGAGGGCAGGGCGAGGAAAATAAGGGAGGGAGGGAGAGGGAGGGAGAGACTTTATGGTAGGTAACTTTTCACGGTTCTTAGAGAAAGGGAGGGGAAACGGGAGAGGAGGTCAGAAGGGGAAGGAAGAAGAGGAGGCGGAGGCGGAGGAGGAGGAGGAGGAGAAGGGCAAAATGAGAAATTGAAAGGAATGAAGAGAGGAGGGGACGGAAGGAAGGAATAAAGGGTAGAAGGAAAGAAAAAGAGGAAAGAGAGAGAGGGGAGTAGATGGGAAGAAAGGAGGGGAGAGGAAAGAAAGGAAAATGGAAAGAAAGGAGGAACGATGGGAGGAAGAGAAAGAAAGAAAGAAGGAAGGAAGGAGGGAAAAAGGAAAAAAGGAAGGAAGGAAGGAAGAAAGGAAAGAAGGTAGGAAGAAAAAGAAGGGAAGAGAAAAGGAAGAAGAAGACTTAATATAAAACAGAATGAAGGTACTTAGACAAAAAGGAAAAGAAAAGTAAGATAAAGAGACAGACGGAAAAAACTGAGGGGGAAAAGAAGGAAAAGGGAGGAGCCGGGAGGTAAATGAGGGAAGGAAGAGGAGGAAGAAGAGAAGGGAGGGAGGGAAAGAGGAAGGAGGAGAGGGAACTGGGGGCCGCCGTAGCGAAAGTGACAAGACAAAAAGATTTATTACGTCATAAAGGTGGTGACACACACACACACACACACACACACACACACACACACGCACACACACACACAAGCAGTAACAGACAAAGAAAATAAAGTGTGTGTCTCCGTCAATCAGCGAAACTAATCAATTTATTATTCTTTCAGTCACGCATTTATTCAGTCATTTCATATTTATTAATGTCAGCCAGTTAATCAGGTGTTTTTTCGTCTCTTCATTTGGTCAGTCAGTCAGTCAGTCAGTCATGTAGTCAGTCAGTCACCCAGTCACTTTACTTTTTTTTCTGTATCTGTTCATTTGGTAATTCGTGCAGCAGATCAGTTAGCCAGTTGGTCATTCAGTCAGGCAGCTATTTTGCTAGGTCCATCAACTACTCATTTTTTTAGTAAGTCATTCAGGAAGTCAGTCGCCAGTCGGCCAGTCAGTCATCCAGTTATTTTCTTAGATCCTTTTGAAACTTATCCTCTCAGGCATGCAGACATTCAGTAAGTCAATCAATTAACAGGGCCTTCATCAACTATTCATTATTTTTCTAAGTCCGTCAAATAGTAAGTCAGTTCGTCAGTTATTTTTCTTTTTCGTTAGTCTTTTTATTCATTCCTTTATCATTCACACATTCACTATACCATTCAGTCAGTAAATCAGTTCTGTCGTACGCCGTTTTTCTAAGTCATTCGTTTGGTAACTCAGCCCGTTAGTTATTTTTCTTTTCTTAAGTCTTTTTATTCATTCCTTTATCATTCATACATTCACTATACCGTTCAGTCAATAAATCAGCTCTGTCGTACGCCGTTTCTTCATACTAATACAAACACACTCCGTCACTAAGTCCGCCAACTAAACAATCATTCAGTCAGGTAAGAAGGACCTCGTGACTCACCTGGTAAACATAACACCTGCCGAAAGAACAAGGTGAGTGTGACTATTTCTTGCCCACGAGGGAGAGGAAGTGAGGAAAAAGAGGAGTAAAGGAGAGAAGGGAGGAGAGAAGAAAGAAGAGACAGGAAAGGAGAGCGAAGAGAAGAAACGGAAGAAGAGAGAAAGGAGAGAAGAAACGGAAGAAGAGAGAAAGGAGAGGAGGAGAGGCGGAAGACGAACGGAGAGAAGAGAGAGAGAGAGAGAGAGAGAGAGAGAGAGAGAGAGAGAGAGAGAGAGAGAGAGAGAGAGAGAGAGAGAGAGAGAGAAGAGCTACTGAAGTGAGAGAACAAAAGATGAAAGGGAAAGAGTGAGAAGAGGAGAGATGGGAGAAGAGAGGAAAGGCTTAAGAAGAGGGAGACTGAAAAAAAAAAGAATGGAATGAGGAGGAGGAGTAGCAGGGAGGAGACAGAGAAGGTGAAGAGGAGTACTGAAGGAAGGAAAACAGTCAAAGGTAGAAAAGTGCCAAAAAAAGTTAAGAATGAAGAAGAGAAGTGGAAGAAGAGGGAGAAGAAAAGCAAAAAGAGAGAAGGGGTGATGGAAGGGGGTGATGGTGGGAGGGGGGAGGAATGAGGAGGGGAGATATTAAGAAAGGGGTGAGGAAAAGGGAGGGGAGAAGGTGAAGAGGGGAGATATTAAGAGAGGGGTGAGGAAGGGGGAGGGGAGAAGGTGAAGAGGGGAGATATTAAGAGAGGGGTGAGGAAAAGGGAGGGGAGAAGGTGGTTTGGGGGAGTAGGTATGCTTCCCTCCCCCCTCCCCCCCCCTCCCAATACCAGATGTTACGGGTGAACACTGAGGAATGAAGGAGGAGGAGGAGGAGGAGGAGGAGGAGGAGGAGGAGGAGGAGAACAGGCTAGACAGCGAACAAGAGTTTATTGAAGTGTGTGTGTGTGTGTGTGTGTGTGTGTGTGTGTGTGTGTGTGTGTGTGTTAGTCGCCGGAGACAAATGGACGACGAAAGAAAAGTGACAAACACATGTAAACGTAAACACACGCGCACACACACACACACACATTGATTATAGTCTTTCAAGATCTTAGGAAATGCCCTTTTGAATATACATCCTCTCTCTCTCTCTCTCAGTGACAACAGCTGGCCCAAGTTTTTTTTTTTTTTATTTGGCACTTGACGTATCTATTTTTTTTTTCAGGCCACAAAAAGCCCAGACATACTTCATGCTTTTTTTCCCACCCTCAGTATTCTAAGCATCCATTTCTTTCTAGCCTCTGAGTCACATGATAAAAATGCACTCACAATAGCTCTATAATCTTGCACGTGACACACCGACATTGAAGTGGAGTGACTCATCTATTGCGATTATGACCTATTTCAGTTACACCTTCAAAATCGAGAGCAGTTTAATCCATTTTCTTCGTGTTCTCCTGCTAAATAGTTACTCCTCATCCTTTCTCTGTTTCCTTGTCAATTTACTATTCGTCATATTTTCTCTTCTAATTCTTTCGTTTTCTCTTCCCAAGCACTTAGTTTTCACCTCCACATCCCTAATAGTTTTCCTTTTCCTCTTCCTCTAAACATTTTCCTCCTTCCCTTCCATAATAATATAGCCTTCTTTATTTACAATCTTCCCCTTACTCTCCCTTCGTCACTCTTCACGCCCTCCTCATCTCAAAGCAACCTTCTTCCTGCCCTCCCAAATGGAGCCTCTCCTCTTCTTTCCAAGCAAACTCCCTCCTCCCCTTCTCTATCATAATAATCTTGCGTTCATACTCACACCTTTTCCTCATTCTAAACCTCCATGAATCAACGCTCTCCTTCCTTCCTTCCTTCCTTTCGAAAGCAGCCTCTCCTTCCCAAACAATCTCCCTTCCCCTATCATAATAACCTCACGCTCCATCCATCGTCACACATTTTCCAACGTCATATGCTCAAGGTTCAGTGTGGCGGAGATGAGCACCGAGACAACGCACAGCTAGACTATCCCTTAGCTTTACCTTCATCTACTCATCGAAGCGTCTATGGGTCGTATTATAAAACATTTCGCCGCCCAAGAACACATAATTGACAAGGCTTTCGTAGGAGTTGTGGGGATATCCAGGAGTAGTTTTATGACCCTGGTGGTAGTCTGACTCCTCTTCTGTACCAGGAACATAAAGAAACGCTCATTAGAACCCGAATGACCCCCACTTTGGCCTTTAGAAATAGCTGATGTGAGGATTGAAAGTGTCTTCTAATATCGAGCTATATGAAATATCTCTCTTGTTCCTTCATTAGCATCATCCTTCTCTTAGTTGCCTTCCTCTCACTTCTCAACTTCTTCCCTCTTTTCCTCTACGGTCTTCCTCAGTGACACACAAGCAGGCTTCAAGGACAGGGCGATAATCTTTCATGCTGTAGCCTCTGTTCATTTCGGTGACAATAGCTGGGAGTGTCAACAAGGTCGTTAAGTTAACATGCGAGGGAAAGGAGGTTGGCCATACTCAAGGGAAAATAATGAGTGACAAAGGTACGGCAAGGTGCAAAAATAGTTATGGGTATCAGCGAGGTCATTAAAATTCACTATACCAAAATGAGTAAAAGAAAATTATGGTAGAAATATTTAGGGGGAGAACACGGGCGGCGAAAAAGTACGGCTAAGCGCATGGCATATGTGAGAGAAATGGAGAATATACAAGTAAATAAAGGTGAGGAGAGAAACCGAAATAAGCAACGATTAAGGTACAGTGCGCTTGAAGCTCATGCGTCCCACGTGTACGCCATAAAACTGAAACCATACACCACGCGACCCTAGAGTTTTTTGTGGTGTGTATACGTGTTTTCTTGATATATCGCAGTACTAAGGCACTCGAGTACGGATGGGAAGAGCAAGGGATGAATGTACGTACACACTTATCACTTAGATGTGCAGTGTGCATAAATCAGAAGAAGTGTAGGCTTAACAACATTTAATATACACACTATATATAATCAGCCCTGCAGCATTACCAGCATTAAAACACTAGCACCACATGAACACTTGCACCATGAACAGCCATTCACACACCAGCACAACGAACAGATGAGTATATCGGTATGAAGCCAAGATGATATTATTATTACAGTTCACTAGCACCACATAACACATGAATAATATCTTAGTTTACCTTATTAACCTTCTAATAATACTATGGTAATGTACAGAACCCACACTGACAGATGAAAGAAGTATATTTTACCGAACACAACTTCCCAATCACCGAGGATGGTGGTGGTGTCCAGAGAAACTGTTTGGTAAAATATATTCATATCGTTTGTCAGTGTCACTTTAAAAGATCACGTCAGTGTGTTTTCCCATGTCAGTACTAGATTAGTTCCGTACCCATTAACGGATGAATTCATTGTCACTTAGCACCAACTAAAACCTAACTTATCACTATATCAGTAATATACATTATACAAAACCTTGGCACTAATGGAAGACTACTGATGTTGACGAACTTACAACTAAAAAACTATCACGGTACAAGGTCTTATTAGCATCAATGAAAAATTAAAACTAGTTATCACCACATGACTAAGGCTAGTGCAGCGACCATTAACACAATGAGACCCGGCGATGAACCATGCATGTACAAATTATCTCCTGGAACAGAATCAACAAACAACCCTTAAAACTCATTAACAAGCTGATACATGTCTATTATAATTATGGTAAGACAGATAAACTCAACATTCACTAAGATTGCCGCACATATAACAACACTCAGCACCACCTGATTGCAACTAGTCCACCGCCCATTAACAGACTACCATTGTAAAACCCATTAGCACCAACTGATTGCGACAAATAGGCTACAGTAACAATATTTTGGCTTCAGCTCTTCGACTAGTCCAACACCCATTATTAGACTAGCATTGGTACACCCGTTACTAGACTTTGGCGTTGGCTCCCGCGGGTCCATTTCTCCCCTCTGCTCTGCCACACAGTCCCAACACCTAATTTTTCCTCTGATATGTTACCTATAGCTTACATATGAGAGGAAGGGATAGGTGTTGGGACTGTGTGGCAGAGCAGAGGGGAGGAAAGGACCCGCGGAGCCTTCACCAGACCGGCCTCGACATATTTGGAAGACTATAGAACAACAACCATTAGCACCAAGCTGACTATTCCAACAACCATTAATGAATAAACTAGAGCAACAACACTTTGGCTTCAGCTGTTTCACTAGTCCAACACCCATTAACAAACAACTATTGCAGCACCCATTACCACCAACTGATTTGACTAGTTCAACACCCATTAACAAACAACTATTGCAGCACCCATTACCACCAACTGATTTGACTAGTCCAACACCCATTAACAAACAAACCACCAACTGATTTGACTAGTCCAACACCCATTAACAAACAACTATTGCAGCACCCATTACCACCAACTGATTTGACTAGTCCAACACCCATTAACAAACAACTATTGCAACACCCATTACCACCAACTGATTTGACTAGTCCAACACCCATTAATGGTTTGGCTTGAGCAATAACAATTTGGCTTCAGCTCCTTGACTAGTCCAGCACCCATTAGTCGTCTACCATTGCAACACCCATTAGCAGACTAGCTTTGTAACACCCATTAGCACCAAATGATTCGATTAGTCCAACTTTTTTTTTTTCCTTTTTTCTTTCTTTTTTTTCTTTCCTTTTTTTTCTTTCCTTTTTTTTTTTCTTACCATTTTTTCTCTCTTTTCGTCTTTTCTTTCCTTTTCTTCCTTCTCTTGTCCTCAACACCCAATGATAGACTAATTTGGCTTCAGCTGCTCGACTAGTCCAACACCCATTAGCAGACTAGCATCGCAACACCCATTAGCACCAACTGATTATGAGTCCAACACCCATTATTAATTACTAGAGTACTGATAATCTGGCCTCAGCTATTTGACTAGTCCAACACCCATTACCAGACTAGCATTGCAACACCCATTAACAGGCCAGCATTTCAACGCCCATTAGCACCAATTTGATTAGTCCAACACCCATTAATAAAATAGACTTCAGCAACAAGAATTTGGCTTTGGCTGTTCGACTAGTCCAACACCCATTAACAGACTAGCACCATTACCAGCACCATTAAACATCAGACTAGTCCAAAATCCATTAACACACTAGCACCATTAAACATCAGACTAGTCCAACATCCATTAACACACTAGCACCATTACCAGCACCATTAAACATCAGACTAGTCCAACACCCATTAACAAACTAGCACCATTACCAGCACCATTAAACGTCAGACTAGTCCAACATCCATTAACACACTAGCACCATTACCAGCACCATTAAACATCAGACTAGTCCAACATCCATTAACACACTAGCACCATTACCAGCACCATTAAACATCAGACTAGTCCAACACCCATTAACAGACTAGCACCATTACCAGCACCATTAAACATCAGACTAGTCCAACACCCATTAACACACTAGCACCATTACCAGCACCATTAAACATCAGACTAGTCCAACATCCATTAACACACTAGCACCATTACCAGCACCATTAAACATCAGACAAGTCCAACATCCATTAACACACTAGCACCATTAAACAGCAGACTAGTCCAACACCCGTTAACAAACTAGCACCATTAAACAGACTAGTCCAACACACATTAGCCGACTAGCACCATTAAACTCATGACTAGTTCGCCACCCAAACACCCTAACACAACACCACCACTACCACAACACCATAATTACCAGCACCTGCCTCCACACCACACACAGCAGCCAGTAACGTCTCATACACCAGCCATCCAGAGCCACCAATGCAGGGACTAAGGGTTCGATATCATGGCCCAGCAGGAACCATTGAGAACAGACCACAGGAGCCCAGGAAGCAGGTAAGCGTCAACACCTTTATGGCCTGCTGCTTGCCCTGCTTGCCCTGCTTGCCCTACCTCCTCCCACCCTCCTGCTACTGCTGCTGTTGTTCCTCCTGGTGGTGGTGAGAGAATTCGTCACATACCTGAGGAAGAGAGAGAGAAATTAGGTTAAATAAACTTGGTAAATATGTAATGATGGAGACAGTAGTTATTTGTTTGATTCTTATTGTTGGATGTAGTAGTAGTAGTAGTAGTAGTAGTAGTAGTAGTAGTAGTAGTAGTTGTACGCTTTTAGTTCAAATAATTAAAAAAATGAAAAGATGGAAGGAAAGCGATGATAAATATAGGGAAAGAGAAAATGGTGAAGATTAGGAGAGGGAAGACGATGAAAGAAGAGAATGGGAAGATGATAAGGACGAAAAGAAAGAAAACCGAGAAAAAAATGAGAAAAGAGAAAAAAAAGACGATGGAGAGAAGAATAGAAAAGATGATGATTGGGAGAGAGAAGATGAAGGAGAGAGACAAAGAGAAAAAGAAGGAGAGAGAGAGGGGAGAAAGATGATGGAGAGAGGGAAAGGAGAGGGAGGTAGGGAGGAATAAGGCAGATGGGTGAGGACTGGGGACGAAGGAGAGGGAAGAAGGAAGGAGGGAAGGAGGAAGAAGGGAAGGAGGGAGTGAAAGAAGGACAGGAAAGATAAAGTACCGTGAAGGTGGGTTAGCGAAGGAAAGGAAGGAGGGAAGGGAAGGGAGGGAAGGAAGGAAGGAGGGAGGAGAGGAAGGAGGGGAGGAAGAGAGAGATAGAGATAGAGAGAGAGAGAGAGAGAGAGAGAGAGAGAGAGAGAGAGAGAGAGAGAGAGAGAGAGAGAGAGAGAGAGAGAGAGAGAGAGAGATAGACAGAGAGAGAGAGAGAGAGAGAGAGAGAGAGAGAGAGAGAGAGAGAGAGAGAGAGAGAGAGAGAGAGAGAGAGAGAGAGAGAGAGAGAGAGAGAGAGAGAGAGAGAGAGAGAGAGAGAGAGAGAGAGAGAGAATATGTCAAAATCTCTCCACACTCCACATTGGTCTCCTCATTTTTTTTTACCTCCTTATCTCTCTCTTGTCTCCTCCTCCTCCTCTTCTTCCTCCTCCTCCTCCTCTCCCCTTTTTTCCTCCCTTTCCCTCTCCCTTCTCCCCTCCTGTGATCACCCACCAAGACCTACAAACACGCCGATACACACACACACACACACACACACACACACAGACCTAAGCCTCCATTTACACAAGACTTAGCAACGATGACAGAAACTCTTGTCTCCGGAATCCTCGTGTAAACACAGGATTCAACACACTATGTAGACACTCGGACCGCGTAAACCATAGACATTTGAACCTACAGGGGATTGGAACCTTTTGGGAGAATACTGAAACATCACGAAGACATATACTTGCTCTTGGTATATATATAAAGAGTATTGGATAATGAGTTCATCTAGTATATAAGCGATGAATAATGTAGAGTCTATATTATTCATGCGTTGGGTGTATTACGTGTTCTGATTGCATATAATATAGATGAACTCATTATCCATTACTCTTTATATATATACCAAGGTGAATGATACTTATAGTTTAGAAGGATAAAATAAAAGTAGGGAAAATAAATCGAATAATCAGCGATGACGACAAACAGGAAATAACACAATAATAATAAAAATAATACAATACAATAAATTCAAATAACTCAAATACAAATAAAATAATAATAATACAAAAAAGATAAATAACAGTCTGTGCAAACTACATGTGACTAATTAACAGTGAACACAATCCATAAATAGACTTAAAGCACACGTAGAAACCTCACGTTATTGGAACTTCTTCATCACGACACGCAACCAAAACTCCTCCGAGGAAATACGAGAACTTCAAAAAACACACACAAAAAAAAATGGTAAAATAACAAACAAGAAAAAATTAAGAAGGAAACGCGTGGAATTAGTCGGATTAGGGCAGAAAAAAAGAAAGAAAAGAAGAGCAGAGGAGAGAAGGAAGGAAATGGAAAATTGAAACGAGGGAAAAGAATGATTAAGGCAAAAAAAAAGAAGGAAAAAGAACAGGAAGAGGAAAATCGGGAAGGAAAACTAAAGGAAAAGATGGAAATTAAGAAAGAAAAAAATAAACGAAATGGGAAAGGAAAACGAAATAGAAAACTTAGAGGGAAAAAATTGATTATAGAAAAAAAATATAGAAAAAAAAGAGGGAAAGGAATGGATTAAAGCAGAAAATAAGAAGGGGAAAGGATAAAAGAGGAAAAGAGAAAGAAGGAAAGATAAAATTAAACAGAAGGAAAAGGCATCAAAAATAGATATGAGGCATTTTGATAAAGAGACGGAAGGAGGGAAGGAGGAAAAAGATGATGTTGGGAAGGAGAAAAAAAGATGATGATGGAGAGGATGGAAGGGAAAGGGACGGAAGGAACACGAGAGAAGAAAAAAACGGAGGGAGGAGGGAGAGAAAAATGAGGGAGTGGAGGGAAAGATCTTCAGCGTCATATTTCTTCCCTCCTCCTCCTCCTCCTTCTCCCCTTCCTCTTGCTCCTCTTCCATCACATTCTCCTTTCTCCCCTACAGGCCTCTTAACTCTCTCTCCGTCTCTTTCTTTTATGATTCTCCTCCTCCTCCTCTTCCTCTTCTTCCTCCTCCTCTTCTCGTGAGTAACAGTGTCGTATGTTGTAGAGACGCTGATTCACGCCTTGGGATTTCAGTAATAATGAGAGAGAGAGAGAGAGAGAGAGAGAGAGAGAGAGAGAGAGAGAGAGAGAGAGAGAGAGAGAGAGAGAATATTAACGAGAGGTGGGCCCGTGTTTAGACAGAGCTTGTGTTGTTGTGAGGTTAAGTGTCGCTTACCTTACCGGCTCCACCACCACCACCTCTACCTGACACCCACCACCACCACCACCACCACTGTCTGACACCCCGCCACTACTATATATATTTTTTTTTCATTTTACAGCAAGGGAGCCAGGTGAAGGGCAATGCAATAAAATAAAAAGCAGCAAAAAAGCCCGCATTACTACTGAAATAAAGAAGGCCTATCATTTTTTTTTCCACGGTGTTCAGGCAGCAAGGGAGGCAGTTGAAGGGCAATAAAATAAAATAAAAAGCCCGCATTACTATTGAAATAAAGAAGGCCTATCATTTTTTTTCTTTTTCCCACAGTGTTCAGTCGACTAGTAAGCTCCCAGGAAGATTACCCTCGCATCTTGTCACTCTTTTAAAACATGTATTTCCTCACTATTATAAAAATATAGACTGATCATATTCTCGTCACTCAGAATAAAAGGAAACGAAGATGGAATGGAAAAACTTGTCGAGGAAAATTTATTCAAGCAAAAAAAATAATGGAAAACAAAGAGGGAGTGGAAAATACTAGAGGTAAAAGATGGATTAACGCAAAGGAAAAGAAAAGGATAAAAAGAGAATGCTGATTAGAAGTGGGAAAGGAGAATGGGAAGAGAAAAGGTGGAGCAGGAGGTATGGAAGAAGACGGTGGAATCATGGAGGTATAGGAGATAAGGAGAAGTGGAGCAGAAGAGAGAGAGAGAGAGAGAGAGAGAGAGAGAGAGAGAGAGAGAGAGAGAGAGAGAGAGAGAGAGAGAGAGAGAGAGAGAGAGAGAGAGAGAGAGAGAGAGAGAGAGAGAGAGAGAGAGAGAGAGAGAGAGAGAGAGAGAGAGAGAGAGAGAGAGAGAGAGAGAGAAATACAGAGACAGATGAAAGGATTGTGATTTGAATGGTTTATGAGGGAGACATATGAATTAGCAAAGAACATACGTATTAACAGGTTACTAAGAGACCAACAAGAACAGGTAAGAATGTTGAGAATAGAGGAAGAGGGAGAGAAAGGTAGGAAAGAAGAGGATTAGAAAAGAGGTGAAAGAAGAAGGCATTACTATGGGTACTATCATTTATTCATCGCTTGTAACTACCAGTATATTTCCATCATCCCCATTACTATCGTTTCTACTATTAATTACCTTTCAACGTTAAAACACGAATCATTATTGGTGAAATCTCCATCATGACCATCTCCATTACCATCAATACCACTGCTAGATAACTTTACGATCCATGTTATCATCATTACTACCTGAGACCTGCATCACCACAACCAAAATTAAAGCAATCTCTACATTATTACTATTATCACACTCATCATCATCACCAACATCACCATTACCAATAAACCAACATCTGACATTACATCATAACCATCTACATCACTACCATCACTATTATTACCACCAAAGCATCCTCTTACTCTACCACTAAAATATATTAAACTATTACTGTTCTTAAACTACTACTACTACTACTACTACTACTACTACTGCTACTACTAACTCCTACTACCTACTACTATCACTCTTAAACTCCTACCCAAACTGTTATTCAAGCTACTACCACAAAAACCTCTGAAACTACTACTAAAACCTCTATACTACAATCACTACTATTCCACCGTACACCAACATCATAACCCCCAACATCAAGCTCCCCACAATCCACCACAACACCACCACCACCACTACACCACAATTACCACCATGCAACACTCCACAAAATCCACTATATACACAAAGATATCTCCACCATATTGAACATCATTAGCATCTGACTCTGTAGCTACACATCCATCGTTATTTAGTGACTGTATACCGCCATCATTAACTAGTGACTGACTGAACGCCATCACTATTTATCTCCCGTAAAACCAACACGAAGCTAAACATCCTGAGACGGAAAAAAAATGTGTGATCTGTAACATCAAAGAGAGAAGGGTGTGTGTGTGTGTGTGTGTGTGTGTGTGTGTGTGTGTGTGTGTAGTAGTAGTAGTGGCAGTTCGTAGTAGTAGTAGTAGAAGTAGTAGTAGAAGTAGTAGTAGTAGTAGTAGGAGGAGGAGGAGGAGGCATGCAGTGTGTATAGGCCTACCCATTGCCGGCTACAATAATTAGTGTCACCCCGGCTCCTCCTATTACAACCGGGGGGAGAGGGGGGAAGGGAGAGGTCATGGTGGGTGGGGGGGGAGGAGGTGATGGAGAGGTGAAGGTTAGGAGGGGTTTGGGGTGCAGTGAGGGAGGTGGGGAGAATGTGAAGCTAATATATAATAGTAATAATAATAAATAATAATAATAATAATTGACATTGAAAGGTATGTGTGAATAATTTGCTGATAGGAAGATGAAGAAACAAGTCGAAGAGAAAAGGAGAAATTAGGCGTTTTAATGATTATGAGGAGGAGGAGGAGGAGGAGGAGGAGGAGGAGGAGGAGGAGGAAGAGGAGATGCCTGCCTGTTTATCATTTCCGTTATTTAATTAAAGGGAAATAAAACAAATAATTATAGCCAAACCATCAGAAATCAAGAATATATATGCAGAGAAACAAGGAATCACAAGAGATCACAAAACGACCAAGGGATTTAAAGGAAGAAAAGGAAAAGGAGGCGGGGAAAGGAGGAGGGACACGAGAGAGGAGGAGAAGGAAATGAGAGGAGGAAGATGTATGAGCTGAAGGAGGAGGAGGAGCAGAGGAAGGACCAGTGGAAGGAGGATAAATTAAGAAGAGAAAACAAAAGGTGGAGGAGGAGGAGATAAAGGAGATTAATAAGAGTATGCGGATGATTAGGAGGAGTGGGAAAGGAGAAAGAAAAGAGAAAAGGTGGAGGAGGAGGAGGTATAGAAGGAAACGGAGGTATCATGGAGGTATAGGAGATAAGGAGAAGTGGAGTAGAAAATAAGAGGGAAGTGAAATAGGAAAGTAGGGAAAGAGGAATGGAAAAGGAGAAAGTAGAGAAAGAAACAAAGGTAGAAATTAAAACGGTAAAGATGAGAGGAATGAAAGTAGAGTAGAGGAGGAGAGGATGAAAGTAGAGGAGGAGAGGATGAAAGTAGAGGAGGAGAGGATGAAAGTAGAGGAGGAGAGGATGAAAGTGGAGGAGGAGAGGGAAAGAAGAGAAAAGGTGGTAGGAGATAAGGAGAAGTGAAGTAGAGGATAAGAGATAGGGAGGAGAAGTGGAAGAGGAAAGTAGAAAGAGGAATAGGAAAGGAGGAAGCAAAGAAAGAAACAAATGTAGAAATCAAAACGGTAAAGATGAGGAAGATGAAAGTGGAGTAGAGAGGAGAAGAGGAGGAAAGAAAAGGAGTAACGGGAGTGAGGTAGATAAGAATGGAGGGAAGGAGGGAGATGGAAGGGGAAGAGGAGAAGGCGACAAATCTTCAGGTCAGCGCGGCTTGTCTGGTCGGGTTAGGTGAGGTCAAGGTCAGGTCAGATTGGGTCATGTTTCTCAGGTCACAGGGACAACGCGAGGGACACCGGGGAGCTAATGAGTCACGGGTCACGAGGCAGGACCGTTAGGACCCCCACGAGGACACGGAGGCACTCATTGGCACTCCTGCTGGCACCCCCCCCACTCCCCCGGACCCATAGTACACACCATCACTAACTACCTATACTGGCCTTCTGAATTACTACTACTACTACTACTTTTACTACTTCTCACGTAATTGACTGCTCTTTCGGCCACCACTTCGGATTCTTTACAGGAGCAGTGAGTAGCGGGCTTATTTTTAATGTTGTTTCCTTTTTTTGTGCCCTTGTGGTCTCCTTTGCTGTAAAAAAAAAAATACTACTACTACTACTGCTACCACTGCTTCTTCTACTGCTATTACCATCACTACGGTACGATAGATGTCTCCTACCAAAGGTTTGATGAATAATGGATAGGAGGGATAGGATAGATAAGAGGTGTTGATTTACTAAAGTCACCCTTATTAGACCAACTGGCTTCTTGTAACTTTCCTTCCTGTCTTTGTTCCTATTCCTGGGTGTCGTTACTGAGCTCCCTTCCACTGACCACCACATCCTACTGTCTCTACTTACCCCAGGATCCCCCCACCCCCCCTGCTGAGTGCACGGCCAATAACTACACCCCAGTGACCCTTTATGGTACTCCCCGCTAAGTGGCGTGTCCCTCTGTCAAGTAACTTCCTTTCCTGCTCCTAGATTCACTTCCCTAACGTTCCCTGCACTTTTTTTTCAGCAAGGGAGGCAGATGAAGGGCAAAAAAACAAAAAAACAAAAAAGCCCGCTAGTTTTAATGTACCCAGCGGCATATAGTATACACACGGCAAGAAAAATATGTAAATAGCTCAGTTAATGAAGTCACACTATAATGAAGTCACTCTATAATGAAGTCCCACTATAATGAAGTCACACTATAATGAAGTCACACTATAATGAAGTCACACTATAATGAAGTCACACTATAATGAAGTCACACACGTTTCAATGCTATTTTCACTACATTCTTTAATTCTAATGGTTTTCCGGAAGGTTTGAAGGTTAGTAGAAGACATATATGACTGACAGCAGAGGAGCAGTTGGTATTTTCACACTTATTTTGATCTCATTCTTTCCTATAATTTTCCGGGAGGTTTGGAGGTTAGTACAAAACATATATGACAGCAGAAGAGCGGTTGGTTAAGTAGGAAACGAGATAGTAAGGAATGGTACATAAACGAAATCTCTACCGCTTTGATTACTACGGTTAGCACTGCATACGAATCTTAAGGTTATGGTGTACTTACGATGGTGTGGTCAGGGCTGCAGAAAGTATGGCGAGGAGGGTCGAGTGATATGGGAGGGAAGGAAGGGAGGGGCGATGGGACTGTGGTGGAGGGTGGTGGTGGTAGGTAGTTTTAGATGGTGCTGTCTTGTTCCCGTTGTTGTTCTTTTGGTGGTGGTGGTAGTAGTGGTAGTGATGGTAGTGCTATAGTTGTGGTGGTGGTGGTGGTGGTGGCGGCAGGAGGAGGAGGAGAGAGGAAGAAGGAAGAGGACCTGAATGAGAATGGAAACGAGAGAAAATTAAGACTTAGATGAATGAAAACGAACAAGGGGAAAAGGAATTAAGACAGAAGAATACTAGAACAAATGAAAAGCTAAAAATATAAAGACAATGAAGAAGACAACAGCGAAAGCAAAAGGAGGATAGGGAAGCGTATACGAGGAGGAAATGGAAAAACAGGAGGAGGAGGAGGAGGAGGAGACAGGAGGGAAACTTAGTCCTAATTAACTTGAAGGAAGAAAAAGACAGACGGGTATAACGAGGATGAGGACAAACGAAGGACAGAAAGAGAGGGAGAAGGAAAAATGAGAATGAGGACAACGAAACAAGGAACAGGAAAACAAGAAGGGGAGGGAGAAGGAATAAAAGGAAAATGAGGACAAACGAGAAGAGGACAAGAAGAGAGAGATGAAGAGAAGTAAAACACCGATGACAAGGAAGAGACGAGCACGGAACGAGAAAAGGGAGAGAAGGAGAGAGAAAGGAAAATGAGGATAAGAAAAACGAAACAAGAATGAGAAATACGGAAGAGAGAAGGAAAACACAGCTGACGAGGATGAGACAAGGACAACAATAAAGCGATGAAGAAGGAAAACACCAATGAAAAGACAGGA
>NC_066547.1:11554559-11559559 GCF_024679095.1 Eriocheir sinensis
ACTCTACTTCCCTTCATACTTTTTACTTCCTATGCCACTCCACACGCACCCCTTACCAACTTTAGGAGCAGCAAGTAGCGGGCTTTTTTTCATTATTTTTTATTTTTTTTGTGCCTTTGAGCTGCCTCCTTTGCTGTAAAAAAAAAAAAAATCTAAATCATCATCATCATTATCATCATCATCATCATCTTACCTCCCCCCCCATTTCCATTCCCAATATATATCTCGCACACCTCGTCTGGTTGTATAATTCATCAAATCTATGGACCCTATTCTCAGAAGCTTTCAACTCTCACAACAAATATGTCCAAGTCCACAAAGGAGATTAGTCGTGACCTCATGAGAGTAGTTTTCACATTCACGGTACCGAGGCCTGGTCAAACTATCACTAGGCTCATAAAACTACCCATGGAAATATTAACACAATCTCTACGAAAGCCTTTTTTTTTTTACAACAAAGGAGGCAGCTCAAGGGCACAAAGAAAGGAAACAATAAAAAAAAGCCCGCTACTCGCTGCTCCTAAAAAAAAAAAAAGAGAATCAAAAGAGGTGGCCGAAAGAGAGGTCAATTTCGGGAGGAGTGTGTGTGTGTGTGTGGGTTTGTGTGTGTGTGTGTGTGTGTGTGTGTGTGTGTGGGTGTGTGGGTGTGTGGGTGTGTGGGTCCCGAAATACTCGAGAATGTGGGTCTATATATCAAGACCATCCACTTATAGCAGCAATAGATCACTCCTCCACATCTGCATCTCTCCACCTCTCCACAACCCTCCACCCCCCTCTCCTACACCACCTTACTTCCCTCCCTCCCTTCCTCCTCCCCTACCGACGTCTCCACCACAGCCCCCTCCTATGCCACCTTCCTTTTCCTCCTCCTCCTCTTCTTCCTTCCCCTCCTCCTCCTCCTCTCTTGCCTACACCTAACCAGTATATATCTTGTTCTCGCTAATATTCCCGGCTGAACCTTCACTTTCATGCCACAAAACTGTCCGAGTTAACCACTTAATGAAGTCACGGGGAAGCTGAGTGGGGCGGGGCGTAGAAGAAACGGAGTGGGGGAGAGAGGGAGGGAGGGGCACGTCGGTGAAGGATTAGGAGGTTAGGGAGGGAGGGAAGGGGAGGGGAGAGAGAGGGTGAGGAGGTTGGGGAGGAAAGTTATGCAAAATCAGGGAAAAGTAGACGGGATATAGAGGAGCGGAAGGGAGGGAGGGAAGAAGGGAAAAGAGTGAGGAATATAAAGAAAAGATGGGAGGTATAGAGAGTAAAAAGGAGAGTTATTTAAGCTGAGAAGGACAAAGCGAGAAGGAAAAGACGGGAGGAGAAAAAGAGAAAGTAAAGAAATAAGAAGATAAAAGAAACTGAAGGAGAAAGAAGAGGAGGAGGAGATTGAGAAAGAGAAGAGACGGAAGGGAAAAAAAGAGGAGAAAGAGGAGAATCGATGCTGAATGAGACGTAAGGAGAAAGTAGAGAAAGAGGAAGTTAAACACGGAAAGAAATGGGAGGAAAAAGAAAAGAAGGAGGAAGAAGTTCAGAAGTAGAAGAGACGGGAAGGGAAATAAAGAGGAGCAAGAGGAGACTCGATGCGGGAGGAGACGTAAGGAGAAAGAAATAGAAAAAGAGAAAGAACAACACTGGAAGAAATGGGAGGAGAAGGAGAAGGGAGAAGGAGACGACACAGGGAGGAAAAAGAACGGAAAGAGAAAGACGGTGACAAGAAGGAAAATCAAAGCGGAAAGAGACGGAAGGAGAAATGAACGGAGAAAGAGGAGACGTGACAAAGAAAAAGGAGAATGAAAGGGAGGAGGAGGAGATCAGAAGGGAAGGGAGGAGCGTTTAGGAGATCGATAATAAGGGCGGGAAGATGACCGGAAAAATGGGCGGAACTAGAGGAGACGAAATCAAGAGTGGGCGGGGCATAGCGAAGAGTAGATAGGCGGGGCGAGAATAAAGAGAGGAATAGAAGAAAAAGGAGAAATATACAGAGAAAACAGGGAAATAAGATGAAATGAGGATGAGTTATGTCTAAAAAGGAAGGGGAAAGAGGGGAACGAACGAACGAGAGAGAGAGAGAGAGAGAGAGAGAGAGAGAGAGAGAGAGAGAGAACGGGGCGGGGCACAATGCAACAGGTAGGCGTAGAAGGCGGCGGCGCACTAATGAAGGTAGACAGCAGAGCCCCCCCTGCGCCCCCTCCCTCCCCTCCACCCCCCCCATCGACTAGCCGCCATCACCCCACCGCCACCCCAGCCGCCGCCGCCATCGAGTGGCCGCCATCACCCCGTCGCCGCCGCCGCCACCGCTAAACTAATTATGACCAAGCAAAAAGAGACTCAATTTGTCACTCCGAGAAAACCCGCTTTGAGGAGGCGACCAGGGAAGCAATGAGGAGGAGGAGGAGGAGGGAGAGGAGGAAGGGGAGCTTTGAGACGACCCTTGCAGCTAAAACGGCCCTCAGGAAGCTTATAGTGCCGAAGAGGAGGAGGAGGAGAAGGAGGAGGGGGAAGAGGAGGAGGAGGAGGAGGAGGCATAAATGAGTCTCCGCTAAATCGTTGTGTGCAGCAGCCCGTGACTCCCGCAAGGCATTAACTCTCCTCAACCCTCTTCTCTCTCTCTCTCTCTCTCTCTCTCTCTCTCTCTCTCTCTCTCTCTCTCTCCAGATTCTTCTTCAATATAGTTTTCTCTCTTTTAAGTCTCTCTCTCTCTCTCTCTCTCTCTCTCTCTCTCTCTCTCTCTCTCTCTCTCTCTCTTATTTACTCAAAGCCTTCTACACATACACACACACACACACACACACACACACACACACCGAAATGCATGTGTTTTGTCTAAGGTTTTAAAGAGTTAGACGACGCTCTCAAGGACGAGGAGGAGGAGGAGGAGAAGGGGAAGGGAGAGGAGGAGGAAGAAGAGGAAAAGAAAGAAGAATGTAAGCTAATGTCTGGTACCGAAAAATAAAATGTCAGTAGAAAGAAATTAACAAGAAACACAATATAAATAGGCAATAAATAAATAAATAAATCCTATTAAAACGATATGCTAATTTAACAAGTCACTCGTTACGTACAGAAGTGAGGTAGGAGCAATGTTGCCAGATTCTCGTACATAGCCTATTACAGTCACCGATTTCCACCCCCAAAACTGTCTCGTCCACTGAAATAGCTAGCTTCATTTATAGCTGTCGTTGAAATGGTTAGTTGTTCGCGGGTTCCTTTTTTTTTTTTGCAGTAGTTGTTGGTCAGAAATCGAAAAATACGATGCTCTGAGTACGATAATCTGGCGGCCCTAGGTAGGAGGTAGGGCCAACTCACCTACCCAAAAAAAAAAATAATAAATAAATAAAAATAAAAAAGCCATTAGTTATAAGAAATACACAAACACTCATAATTTTATTCATTTTCCTTCACAATCAATCTTACAACAGCGTTCTTCTTTGTCTGTCTTTCCTTTTCTTTCTCAGTCTTTCTCTTCTTTCTTTCTTTATAAGTTTAGCCAAGTTTCTTTACATATTTCATCGAGCATTAAGTTGTGTTTTGTGCCATTCCTTCTTTTTCATTCTCTGTCTGTCTTTCCTTCTTTCTTCATGATTCCACCTTTTCTCCTTCATTAATAAATATTATCACCAACCATAAACAGTTTTACTTATACTGTGTTCTTTTTCTTCCTTCTTTTTTTCTTTCCCTCTCTTTCTTTACGTTTTCCTTCATAACTGTAACCATTTTCCTTCATTAATATTACCAATTATTAAAATATGTTCTCTCTTTTTTATTTTATTTTCCTGTCTTTCTTTCTTTCTTCATAACTGTAAACATTTTCCTTCCTTCGCTAATATCATCAGTTATTAATCAGTGTTCTCTATTCCATTCTTTTCTTCCTTTCCTCCTTTCTTTTGTAACCTATCTTGAGAGTTCGTTCAATCAAGGCAGCATTCTTAGCTATTGAAACACCTCTCCCTCTCTACAGCTACTGCCAACTCTACCACCACTACCAAGAAAAACTCCCAGCAATTGTACCCACCACAACCACCACAACCACCACCACCGCAACTCCATCACCACCACCACTGGACCCAAAACCACCACCACAAGAACAACACCAATAACAACTCTCAACACCCCTATTAGCACTACAACAAAACTTTAACTCTGTCACCACCACCATCACCACCACCATCACCACCACCACCACCACGGGCAGTCCATCATCCTTTCTTAGTGAGCTCTCTCCACCACTCAGTGCAAAGCAAAGTAAGTGGTAGGCAGTTAATCCTGACCTCCTACCTCCTCCTCCTCCTCCTCCTCCTCTTCTTCTTGTCGAGGGAGGGAGACACACGGCCGCCATAAACAGTGCCAGTTGCCAAATCGTCCGCCGCGTGAGTCGTCTTAAAGTCGTGCCCACAAGACCCTCCTTCCGTCCCCTCCCCGCCGCCGCCTCGTCCGACCTCTTAATGGCTGAGCGTGAATAAGCAGTGCTCTAATAGTCTTGATTCTCCTCCACGGCCTTATTGATGGAGAGATGGAGGGAGGGAGGAGAGGGAAAGGAGGGAGGTTGGTGGAGGAATGGAGGGGAGGGAAAGGAGGGAGGTTGGTGGAGGGAGGGACGGAGGGAGCGGGTTAAGAGGTAGGTTGGGGTAAAGAAAGATGGGTCGTGAGGTTGAAATTAAGAGAGAAAGGTATATAATCAAATGTCTTTTCTGCATGATTGACTTCTTTTCTTTTTGTTAAACTTGTTGATGGGCCATGGAGGGAGGAAGATGGAGGGAGAGAAAGAGGAAAGAGAGGGAAGGAAGGGATGCAAAATGTGTGAATGGGTGAAAAGATGAATGGGAGGAATGACTGAAGGAAGGAAGTAAAGGAAGACAGAAAGGAAGGAAGGAGGAAAGAAAGCAAGGACGGAAAGAAGAAAGGACGGAAGAATGAATGGATGGATGAACTAAGGGAGGGAATAAAGAGGGAATGGAGTATATTTATCTTCGGTGTCATTATAAAATCACCTTTTTTTGTGTCCAGTT
>NC_066547.1:11562059-11564559 GCF_024679095.1 Eriocheir sinensis
CGGACTGATGGGGCAGGCACGGGACGGATGGAAGGGAGGGGAAAGAAGAGGGGGAAGGAGAGGTAAGAAGTGGGAAGGGAAAGAATGGTGAGAGAGAGGGGACGGAGTGGGAAAGAAGGGGAAAAGAAGGAAAAGTAGATAAGTAACGGTAAGAAGGGAAGAGGAGGAGGTAAGTTGAAGGGAAAGAAAGGAAGGGAGAGAGGAGACGAAATGGAAAGGAAAGGAAAAGGAAGGGAAATAATGGACAGATGGAAGGAACGGAGTGGGCAGAAAGGGGAAAATGGAAAGAAAAGAAGGGAAGGAAAGGAGAGAAAAATCACGAGGGGAAGGAAAGAGGGGGAGGAAGGAATGAGGGAAAGGAAAAGGAAAGGAAGGCTAAGGAAGGGAAAGGGAAAAGAAGGGAAAGAATGGAGGAAGAAATAGGACGTAGGGGAGAGAAGAGAGGGGGTGAAGTGGATGAATAGGGGAAAGAAAGGGGAAGAAAGGAGGAAGAGAAGGATCTGGGAAGGGAAAGTGGGGAATGAACGGGAGGAGGAGGAAAGAGGAAGGGAAACAGAGGAAGAAAAGAAGATGAAAAAGGAAGGGGAAAGGAATGAAGTAGAAGGGAAGGAAAAGGAAGGAGAGAAAGGTTGGTGACGGAATGATGGAAAATTAGGAAGGACTGATAAGGAGAAGGGAGAAAAATGAGAGAGGGAGGATGTGGAAGGGGGAAGGGAAGAAAGAGTGACAGGAAGGGAAGGAGTAGGAGAGGAAAGGAAAAAGGAAGGAAGAGCGACGGAAGGATGAGAAACAAAATGAGGGAGTAAAAAGGAAATAAGGAAGGAAGGAGAGATGAAAGAGAGAGAAAGTGAGATCAATGGGAGAAGTGAGAGGGAAGAGAGGAAGGAAGAAAGTGGCTGTTGAATGGAGGAGCAAGGAAGTGGAAACGGGAAAGAGAGAAGGGAGAGAAAGAACGGTGACGGGAGAACGAAAGGAAAGAGAAATGAACAGAAAAGGCAAAAAAAGATAAAGAAAAGTGCAAAGATAGAAAAAAGAAAAGAAAAAAGGAGGGGAAATATGAAAGATGAAATGAAAGGTTGAAACGCCAGAAGAGAGAGAAAAATGACAAGTTAAAAGAGTAGAAATCGTGAAGTGAAGATGACAGGTAGGAAAAAAAATAAAAAAGGCCGAGGGATGACGAGAAACAGAGGTACACTAGGAATGTTGGAACGGGCAGAGGAAAAGGATAAAGTTGAAAATAGTGGAAAACGGAAGACGCGAATAAGAGGAACGGAAAGGGAGGGGAGAGTGAGGAGAGTTAGAGAGAGATCGTGAAAGGGGAAAGTAACACAAGAAAATGAGGGAAGGGGAACGGAAGGGAGGGGAGAGTTAGAGAGAGATCGTGAAAGGGGAAAGTAACACAAGAAAATGAGGGAAGGGGAACGGAAGGGAGGGGAGGGAGGAGAGTTAGAGAGAGATCGTGAAAGGGGAAAGTAACACAAGAAAATGAGGGAAGGGGAACGGAAGGGAGGGGAGGGAGGAGAGTTACAGAGAGAGGTCGTGAGAGGGAAACTAACACAAAAAGGCGAGAAAGGGCATGAGAAAGGGAGGAAGGACAGGGCGATGTGCATTTGAGAGTAACCAACACCATAAAGGGGCGAATAAAACTGATGTATAAGAGAGTACCGAGACGAAGTTAGGAAGGAAAGACTTAGAGAGAGGTCGTGAGAGGGAAAGAAACACAAAAAAAAGGTGAGAATGAGCATGGGAAAGGGAGGAAGGACAGGAAGTGGATCTGAAAGTAACGAAGAACATGAAGGGACGAAAAAAACTGACGTAAAAGAGAAGATAGAGCACAAAGAGGAAGATGAAAAGGAAGTATTTAACAGAACACAGAAGGAGAAACAGACAGGAAGAATATAACGACACGAGATGAAGCCAGGGGATAAAAATAATATATGATAAAAAAAAACATTAACACGAGGATCTGAGGAAGAAACGAAAGGAAGAGGAAAAAGGACAAAGCGAACGAGGATATGAAGAGTGACAAGGAGGACATGAAACACCCAAAACGCAGAAATAAGAAGAAAAAAGGGATGAACTAAGATTGATGATACGAAAGGAGGATGAAATACAAGGAGAAGAAGACGAAGACGAAGACGAAGAAGAAGAAGAAGAAGAAGGTAAAAGAGAAAAGGAGGGATAAAAAGATTGAGAAGAAAAAGATACATTCCAAACTTAGAAATAAAAATAAAAGATGAACAGACGGAAATAACGAAAGATAAAAACACAAGGAGGAAAAGAAGGATAAAGAGAACAAGAAAGACGAGACGTGTGAGAAGGACAAGGAAGACACAAAACAGTAAAAGAAACTCACTAGGTACAAAAGGATAAAGAAAGTAAACAAAAAAAAGAATAAGAACGCGTGAAAACAGGAAATTAACCAAGTATGTGATAAAGAGGACCCAAAACACAAAAAGAAATTAAGTAGAAAAAAATATAAAGGAAGAAAAACAAAAAT
>NC_066547.1:11569559-11574559 GCF_024679095.1 Eriocheir sinensis
GGAGGAGGAGGAGGGGCAGTCTTCAACGCATGGAGAAAAAGGAAAAGCGAGGAAGATGAGCGGAAAATAGGATGCAGGGAGGCGGTGAGAGAGGGAGAGAAAAAGGGAGGAGGAAGAGAGAAGAGGGAAGAGGGGGAGGAAGACAAGAAAGGGCGAGAAAAGGGAGCAAGAAAGAGAATAATACGAGACAGGAGGAGGAGGAGGAGGAGGAGGAGGAGGAGAAGAGGGAAGATCAAGGTAGGTTACTAAGAGGAGGAGGGAAGAAAGTCGAGAAATATTACTGAAAAAGGATGGAAGATTTGTGTGAGGAGGAGGAGGAGGAGGAGGAGGAGGAGGAGGAGGAAGAGGAGGAGGAAGAGTCAAACCGTTGATTTAAATTCCCATCAATATTTTTTCATACTCATTTTCAAATCTATAAAAATGACAAAAAAAGAGAGAGAGAGAGAGAGAGAGAGAGAGAGAGAGAGAGAGAGAGAGAGAGAGAGAGAGAGAGAGAGAGAGAGAGAGAGAGAGAGAGAGAGAGAGAGAGAGAGAGAGAGAGAGAGAGAGAATTAACGAGAGATGGCCATATGTTTAGACAGATTTGGTGTTGTTGTGAGGTCAGGTGTCGCTTACCTCAACACCACCACCATCACCACCACCACCATCACCACCACCACCACCACCATCACAACAAACAAATCCCCTTTCACAATACCTCTCACAATCAGCCACCATCTTCACCAACACCATAATCACCATGACCACTATATACACCAACCATACGACATTTACCTGTACCTGTGAATGTGATGACAAAATAAGATGATAATGAAAATGTTAGAAAAATATGTAACAATGAAATAAGAGGTTCGAGTGGTACTATACAGGTGCGGAGAGGATAGAAAGGTGTTTAGTAGAATCATTAAGACAGGTAAGTACAGGTAGATGATTTAGAACACAGGTGAGTGAGTGACTTAGTGAGTGAGAGAGGGTAGAAGAGACAGTGAAGGAGAAAGGAAGAAAAAAAGAGGATGAGAAAGAAAGTGAGTTAAAGAAGGTAGAATAGTGGATAAGTAAAAGAAAAAGAAAAGGGAGAGAAATGAGTGAGGGAAGTAGTGAGGGAAAAACGAAAGGAAGAAAAAAAAGATTGATAGAGAAAAGGAGAGAAAAGAAAATAACGAAGGAAAGAAAAAAAAAGATAGAGAGAGGGGGGAAAAAAATCACCTCTCTCTCTCTCTCTCTCTCTCTCTCTCTCTCTCTGCCCTCCCCCTCCCTCCCTTCCTTTTTCCCTCCTCCCTCCCTCCCTCCTTCCCTCTCTTCTCTCCCTCTAAGCCGTGTAGGAGGGCCAAAATTTCCTCTCCTCTTCCTCCTCCCTGTCTATTTTAACGACCAATGACGGCACCCCTCACTCCCGTCTCTCTCTCTGTAGTGATTTTCTTTTTCTTTTGTGTTTTTCCTTCCTTCTTCCGCTTCTTCTTCTTCTTCCTTCTCTTTAAGCCTCTTTTCTCGTTCTCCTTCCTCCTACCTTCCTCTTTGGTATCTTTATCTTCCTCCTCCTCCTCCTCCTCTCTTCCTTACCTTTAGCCACCATCAAAGGGACGAGAAAGGAGAGGGAATGATTTTTTTTTATTCTCTCTCAGCATCTAAGTGGCAATAAGTTGTTTAATCTTTCAACAAACTGTTTCCTCTTTTTTTTACTCTTTATTTACTTGTCTCTCTCTCTTTGGGTTCATTAATTGTCGCTATTTCTTCTTTTTTTCTTTCTTTTTCTTGTCTGTTTATTTGTGTGTTGGTTTTGGTGGTGGAGAGAGAGGGAGGGAAAGGGAGGGAGGAAGGGCAAAGGAGGGAAAGGAGGGAGGGGAAAAGAAGGAGGGAGAGAGGGAGGAAGGGTAAGGGAGGGGAGGGCAAGGGTAGGGAAGGGGAACAGGAGGGAGGAAGTAAGAGTATGAAAAGGAGTCTTACTTGTTTGTTTTGCCTCGTGAATATGACTAGTATGCTCATTGTCATTGTTGTTGTTGTTGTTGTTGTTGTGAGGGGAGTGTGAATGGCTTGCTAGTGTGGTATGGGATGAATAGAGAAAAAAAAAAAACAGGATAAAATCAAGTATGGAATGGAGAGAGAAAGGAGAAAGATATTTGTTTGTTTCTTTATAATATACGTGGCTATTGTTGTTGATGTTTGTACTATTGATGTTGTGATGATGGAGAAGGAATGGACTAACTAGGATAGAGAAAGAAAGGAGGATTAAATCATGTTTGGAATGGAGAGAAAAAAGGAGAGTTATTTGTTTGTGTATTTACGTGGAATTATTGTTGATGTTTGTACTATTGATGTTGTGATGATGGAGAAGGAATGGACTAACTAAGATGGTATGGGAGAGAGAAAGAAAGGAGGATTAAATCAAGTATGGAATGGAGAGAAAAAAGGAGAGTTATTTGTTTGTTTATTTACGTGGAATAATTGTTGATGTTTGTACTATTGATGTTGTGATGATGGAGAAGGAATGGACTAACTAGGATGGTATGGGATAGAGAAAGAAAGGAGGATTAACTCAAGTATGGAATGGAGAGAAAAAAGGAGAGTTACTTGTTTGTTTATTTACGTGGAATAATTGTTGATGTTTGTACTATTGATGTTGTGATGATGGAGAAGGAATGGACTAACTAAGATGGTATGGGAGAGAGAAAGAAAGGAGGATTAAATCATGTATGGAAATAAAGCTCAGGAACACACTGGGCTTCATGGTTCTCCGCTAATGACAAAAAGCCACTAGAAAGCCTGCCTATTGAGTACCTCCTCTTTCCCATTGGTCAGGCTGTCACCGGTACCAGCTGGGTGTAATTTTATATATAGATGTACGTACTTGGTCATTGGCCTTTTATAAGCCTTATGGTCGTATTATAAAACATTTCGTGGCCCAGGTACACCAATTAGACAAGGCTTTCGTAGGAGTTGTGGGCATTTCCAGGAGTAGTTTTATGAGCCTGGTGGTGGTAGCGTGACCCATCTTCTGTACCATGAACCTAAAGAAACACTCATTAGATCCCGAATGACCCCCTTTTTGATCTTTAGAAGTAGCTGATGTGAGAAGCGGAAGTGTCTTATAATACCGACCTTAATATATACATCGCTTGAGATATGTTTGTCCCAGTTTTCGTACATGTGAAAAAATATCATAAAATTCGTTAGTTTCGGCATTTTATCACTAACAATTTTCTCGTGGATCTTTTCCGTCACTGATGTCAGGCTTATAGACCTCAAGTATAAGTATAAGGTAGATAAAATTATATCTATCAATGAAAATCGGTGTTACGTTAGTCCGTTTCCAATTTTCCGAGACTTTCATAAGTTGTATTGACCGATGCAAGATGGAGCGTGAGAAGACAGTGATTGCAACAAAAGGAGGTGAAGGAGATGAAGGGGAAGAAAGGAAAAGGGAATCAAACCTAAGAAGGAAGCAATGAAACTGAAATTAGAGACCAGATGAGAGGAGGGGGAAGGAGGACAGGGGAGGGGGGAGGGGGAGATGTAGGGAGGGGACGAAGTGAGGTAGAGAGATGATGTCAGAGGTTTGCTTCCCGGCCAGGTGACAGCTGCAACAGGTGAGATTGACAGGTGAGCGCTCTCTCTCTCTCTCTCTCTCTCTCTCTCTCTCTACACACATATACACATGGCGAATGAAAATGAGAGTAAGGAAAATGAAGAGGGAAATTAAAAGAAAAATGAGGAGTGAAGAAAGGGAAAATATACAGAGAAAACAAGAAAAATAATATCAAGAAAAATGGAAGGGTCGATGAATGAATATGAGTCAGGAAAATGAAGATAAAATGTGAGTGAAAGGTAAGAGACGAGGACCAAAGGAAGCAGTAAACAAACTGCCAGAGCCTCAAAGAACAGTAACTGAGAAAGCTACAGATGCAGACGACAAAAACACTGAGCCACAGCATCTCACAGGGATCCTCAAGAAAGGAAAGACGGCCAGCACCGCTCATAAATGTCTGCGCTTTGACTTCCAAAACTTGAACACTTTCGTCAAGGATCGTGAACTGTACTGTGGCTACGACTACTTCAGGTATGGCTTCCCTCTCTCCAGCATTCGTTCTGAGCTGCAAAAGCTACAGGAAAGAACAGTGAAGCCACAGGAAGGGCCAGTAAAGGACGCAGTAAACAAACATAATATAAGACACCAGCAAACTGTTGGAGCAGCTCGCTGTACACCAATGAATACCACTATTGGAGGGAAGTCTCCTAAAGGTATCGTGAAGGAAGAGAAGATGCCACGGTCCACCTGTCCAAAACATGTGCGCTTCAACCTTGGTAACCTCCGCGCCCCCGTTAAGGAACGTGAGCTGTACCGTGGCCACGAGTACTTCAGATACGCCGCGCCGCTCCAAGCCACTGAGTCTCCAAACTTTACCTCGAGGCCTCACCACCAGCCCGTTAGATCCGCCTCTAACTCGCTGCGTGGCGCACCTCGGCACCTCTGCAGGCCGACACAGCGGAGCAACGACTCCTTCCAGCAAAACAGTGGCCGGAATGCTGCACACAACTACACCAACAGCCGCCACTCACAGCACCGCCAGCACAACTCCGGCAGCTACGTCTCGCCAAGATACGAAACAAGGCATTTCTACGGAGGACAGACACATCCAGGCACCAACTCCCGCAGCAGAAGTCGTGTCAAGAGAGGCGCCAAGCCGGGTGATGGCGATTTTCTGTGAGCAAAGGGCGAGTACACAGAGTCGTGATCAAACTCAAGTGTTCAGCGACGTACAGTTGACGTACATTTCGGGTGCATTTCTCAACACCCGCTGAACAGTAACTGTCGCTGATTGGTGATAACAATGACTGAGGAGTGCCAAGAAGCACCACAAACACACTGAGAGGAGCGGCTCGCCAGCTGACTACAATCACCATGCAGAGGAACACGTCCCAGGGAACGGTGCCACTTTCTACGGAACAAATTGTTCAAGAGTGTCGCATCTATGGGGAGTGTTTCGATGCGTGTGTGTGCTTAC
>NC_066547.1:11579559-11594559 GCF_024679095.1 Eriocheir sinensis
TTATTCCCTTTCCCTTTCTGTCTCGGCATTTCATTCCTCAAACCATTCCCTTTCCCCCATGTCTTTATATTCATTCCATCTTTTAATCATGTTTTCCACTTTAAATGCAGTTTCTCTTTCATTTCTGTCCGTAATTCGTTTTCCTAATATTATGTCATCTCATGTCAATTTTTTCTTTACTACCAAAAACAACAATCCATTTCTTCACGCCTATATATCCATTCTATTCTTTATCTTATTTTCACTCTACATGCATTGTCCCCATTTTTTTTTTTTGTCCTTAATTCTTTTTCTCCCAATTAAATCGTGTTGATTCCTTCTTTTATATCAAAACAATCCATTCCCGTTCCACTTACACATTCTTCATTCCTTATTTCCTTTATATTCCCCAGTCCATTCTTTATCTTATTTTCCACTTTACATAATCATAGTCGCCCTCTTTTCTCTCTCTCCTGTGTTGGTTCCTTTTCGAATCAACCCCCCAAAAAAACATTATAAAGAAGCCAAATGACTACACCTCATAACCCATTAAAAGATGTTAGCTAAATGGCTACACTGCATAACTCATCAAAAAGAGAGCATCATTTACCTTTCTCTCAAGCGGTGGTAGAGGCGATGTAGGGCGTGGCGGTGTTGGGCGTGGTGGTGGTGGAGGTGGTGGTGGTGGAGGCGGTGGCTGGAGGGTCACATTAAGGGCTCAGTGGGGGTTCGGCCCATCGTGCCATGCCCAGTGCCAGGCGAGGCGTGGCCCGACGGCGTACTTGCACAGTCCCCATGTGACCCCCGACCCAGCGGCCCCACCACGTGTTGTCGCCATCTGTGGGAGATGAGAAGTGAACTGATAAAATAGTTGATAAAATAAACTAAGTGAGGTTATTAAATTACCGTGTCAAACTAGCTAAGTGAATTGTTGATATTAGTGTTAAGAGAGAAACAAATTAAACTATCTCTGTCTCTTTTTTATTTCCGTGAGTCAAAGAACATAATTATCATACATCGATGAAATTAATAATTAACAGTTAAAAACAAAGCCAATACTGAATTCGTGAACTTGTCATCGACTGATTTATGTGGGAGTTGGAAGGCAAAGCAACGAGAGGATGCTGAAAATAATTAATAATATATACCAACACGATCAATTACTCCTACTGTTCTGTATAGGATATAATTGGTTAGGACGGACGAAGAACAAACTGAGAAGACAACTATAAAAAAAAAAAAAAATCACTACATCTATTTTGCCATAAACATAAAACTGTAAAAATTTGGAAAATGAATGAAAATGAAGCTCAGGTGAGGCCTATAAGTCCGAATGAAACTGTTACGCCCAGAAATTTGGTTTGTAGCCAACCTACTCAGTTCTACAGTTCGTTGCACATATATACTTTAAGTGGCATCCATAAGGAAAACATGGGCATCTTTTTCTAACGAAAAGACTTTCTAACCTACTAAATACAAGAAAATAGGAGTACAGCATTAAAATACATGTCATTGAAGCATACATATCACATCATATATCACGGCAGCAACTAAAAATAAAATTCGCATGCGCCATTCACGAGTTGGGGCCGTCCAAGAGGCACCTCGAGAGCCTACCGGCGTTACAGGCAGCACCTAAAAAAACCTTGTTGGCATGGGGAAGTAAGATTAAAAGTGATATTGCAGGGGAGATGAGGCACGCTACACGCATTTTTAGTCATGAACAGCTTTGAACGCCTCTCTGATCTATCATAGTCACACAGATTCGATGGAATAGACTATGATTAACCACATAAATAAATAAATGAATAAGAAAATAAACACTTCGCTTCGCTACTAAAACACCATATTTCACAGACAAGAAAAAAGGTGCGAGGCGCATGAAATCCTCGTTACCTGTACAGGATTAGCAAACACCTTAAATAACTGACGTGAAATATAGACGGGGAGGAAAAAAAAGTTTGTGTAAGAGAGAGAAGCAGGGGTGACCAGGTAACACAGGGGGACCAAACCTTAATTAAAAACACATTACCAAAATGAGGTGCAGTTAGAACCCCCTCCCTTTCCCTCCCTCTCGACTCCCCTTCCTCCTCCTTCAGCTTCCCCATCCTCTATCCTTCCTCATTATTCCTTCTCATCTCCATCTCTTCTCTTTTTCCCTTCATTACCGTTTACTTATTCACATTATCATCCCATTCCTTCCCTCCATAATTATCCGTCCCTTCTTTGTTCTTTTCATTTCCTTTCTTCCATTCTTCTTTCCCATCAGCCTTTATTTACATTCCCGTTCCTCTCCACCTTCACATAAATACACTCTCTCCACCCTTCGTTATTCACATCTCCTTTCTTCCATTATTCCTTACTATCTCCGTTCATACCCATTCCCTTTCCTCTCCGTCTTCATATAGCTACTCTCTCTCCCTTTCTCGTTCTTTCCATCTCCTTCCTTTCATTCTTCTCTCATTCCCTTTCCTCTCCTTCACGTAGCTACTTTCCCTCCCTTTTTCGTTCTTCCCATCTCCTTTCTTCCATTCTTCCTTCCCCTTTCCCTTCACTCCCTCCCACCCATTCTTCCTCTCTTCCTCCAGTTTCCTCCAGCCCTCCTCGACCCCCTGCTGGAGTTACACGTGGCTAAGCTGTCACGGTACCACACACACACTACCCCCCCTCCCACACACATGTAGCCCCCCCCCCACCCCCCCCAGACACACACACAGTCACACGCGTCACCAATTCTTACACATAACTCACTTGGTTTCAATAGTCACCAAGCACTTATACATTAGACACTATAAAAACAACTACCTACATGCTAAATATGTTAAGCTGTCTCATTGCTGGTGTTTAAAAGTGAAGGATACAGGGATAGGAGGAGGACGTAGTGGGGAGGGAAATGGGAAGAAATTGAGAGGGAGAAGGAAACAAGAACAGAGAAAAGAGAACCAGAAAGGGGGCGTAAAATTCATCCAAATGTGAAGGGGAGAAATATAGAAGGAATGGATGACAAGGACGGAGAAAAGAAAACCAGAGAGGAGGCAGAAAATTCATCCAAGTGTGAGGAAGCGGAGAAATATGGAAGGAATGGATAACAAGGACGGAGAAAAGAGAACCAGAAAAGAGACATAAAATTCATCCAAGTGTGAGGAAAGGGAGAAATATAGAAGGAATGGATAACAAGGACGGAGAAAAGAAAACCAGAAAGGAGGCAGAAAATTCATCCATTGGTGAGGAAGGGGAGAAACATAGAAGGAATGGATAACAAGGACGGAGAAGAGAAAACCAGAAGGGAGACATAAAATTCATCCAAGTGTGAGGAAAGGGAGAAATATAGAAGGAATGGATAACAAGGACGGAGAAAAGAAAACCAGATAGGAGACAGAAAATTCATCCGTGTATGTGAGAGAGGGGATAAGAAAGGGGTATAAGGAAAGAGTGAAGATGAGGGAAAAAGTGTATTAAAGAGAATTCAGATAATATTAAAGGACAGGAATACGAAAGGAAAGCAAGGAAAAAAACAAAAGGAGAAATCAGGAGAAAAAAAAGGTGAGGGGGATGGAGGAGAAAATAAGCAAAACCATAGGAGGGGAAAAGAAGAGGGAGGGTGAGGGAGAAAGGGAGGAAGTGTGAGGTGAGGGAGGTGACATTTTCTTCGCCTTTTGACCACCATGACCCCCACCACCCTCACCTTCCTTGACCACTACACGACGCCTCCCCCCCCCACCCCGACCCTCGCCCCCTTAACAACCGCGACCCCTCTCCCCCCAACCCCCAACCCCCCTTCATCACCTCTCCCTCACCTCCCTGACCGCTGCACGAGGCCACGGCAGGACGCCCTCACCACAACCTTCCCCTCACTCCCGTCCCCTTCATCCCCCCCCCCTACACCTCCCCCTCCCTACCCTCCTCTTCCTACTCATGGTAAAAAATTCTTTCCCAATAAGGTACAAATCTTGGCGGCATTCTTTTTTTTTTTTTTTTAGATAATTATCCTTATTTTCCTTGTTTTTCGTTTACTGTGCTTCTTAATCTTCTACTACTAATAATAATGATCATGAGAGGAAGAAGAAGAAGAAGAAGAAGAAGAAGGAAAGGAAGAAAATAGAAAGAAAGAAGAAGAAGAAGAAGAAGAATTAAGAAAAAAAGAAACAATAAAGAAGAAAAAAGAAAAAGAAAAAGGAAGAAAAACAGTAAACAGAAGAAGAAGAAAAAGAAGAAAGAAAAAAGATAACCACGAACACCGATATACCAAAAACAACAATATTACTTCTACTTCCTTTTTTTTTTCCTTCCTCTTCCACCCTCTCCACCACCACCCCCTCTCTTCCCCCCTTCACTAACATCTTTCACACATTTTTCTCGTCACCAGTTTGTCGTTTAACCTTACTGACCTCTTCCTCACTCCATCCTTCCCCCTCCCTTCCTCTCTTTCTCCCTCACTCCCCTTCTCCCCTCTTCCTTTTTCCTCCTTTCCTCCTAACCACTAAAGATGGAAGGGGGAGAGAAAACGATGATCGGAAGAAGAGGAAAGGAAGAAGGGAAGTGACAAAATGGAATGGTTGGCTATAACACACACACACACACACACACACACACACACACACACACACACACACACACACACACACACACACACACACACACACACACACACACACACACACACTTCAGCTATCCATTAAATGTACTCGTTTTCTCTCGATCTCTCTTCCTTGTTAGATTTAAAGGTATACTTGCTCATTATTACATACCCGACAAAATTGGCTTCGGCGACATAGACTTGAAAGTATGCATAAGAAAATTCTTACAATGTCGTACTGCCAAAGGATATCCGAGAACAAATTTAGCCGTAACGGAGTAAACAAAACTGATCGATAATGTATTCATCTTGTCCTAGACAGAGAACAGATCATGTTGTAATAATAATGAGTTTAACCGGTCATGTGAAATTCTGACCGCTGATGTATTACAGTGATATTGAAAATTCAGTGCACGACAAAGTTTCGTTACTTTTTCGAATAATACATGAAAAATGTTGCCAGTTCAAATGAAGTTTTACTAATTCATCAGGTTCACCACCTGTCAAAACTTGTATAACAAAAATAATTTGGCTTTGTTTTAATGTTTCTATTCACGTTTCATGCCTTGGTTATAACGATTTTTTATAATTATTCACGATTATCCTAGGCTATGGTGATTTTTTTTTATTCACAAGTATTCTTCACTGACTAGGCTATGATAAATACGTATATAACATTCACGACGCTTCATTTGCTAGGCTATGCTGATTACATAATAATTCACGCTTCATTGATTGGGCTGTGCTGGATTTATATAATCAGTCTCATCCCTTCCCCCGCGCCTTCCTGCACCGCCATACCATCCTGCCTGCAACGCTATCGCCATTCTGAAACACAGCTGCTGGTCCACGAGCTTCACGAGATGAAACTCAGCGCTACTACACGGTCACTGTTACCTAAATGACTTGTTCACGCACCTATCAGTTATTACGTCAAGGGAAATGTTAGAGCCCGCGTGGTACCTCAGATGACTTCTTGTGTTAACGATCGGAGCTTGCGCGGGCGGCCACCAGGGGAGCGTCACAAACAGCTGATTAAATTTTAAACTACCAATTTCCACGATAATCAGGGCCAGTTTCACAGTTCGCCATGATGGACTAGTAAGCCTTCAATCCGATACCAAAGACTACGAAAATTGCTTGTGTAGTGTTTGGCGTTCATATTTAAGTTGGGGAAAGTATACGGGAAGTCTTTTGTGTATCTGGTGGTGTTGCCTTGAAAACCTAACCGTAATGGAGTGTAGGAGATTTAGTAGTTTGGTTCGGGCGAATACAAAGCCACTGTGTTGGACTGTGAAATTGACTCTATGAATGTTGTTCGCAAATAATGTATGCAACCTTTTTTCTTTTATTGTGAATGATACACTATTACCATGAATCTCCCACATGAACCCCGAACTCCGGCAAACTATGTAATAACTTTCTATTTGCGAACAAAGTTAACTGCGTAGTATTAGCCGATGTATTAATGCTTACCTTGCTAACAGGTAGGGTAGGTGGCTGTCAGATTAAGACTTTCCGAGCTGATAGGATTAGTAATTCGTGTGGAGGCTTTGACTACTCCGAGGCTCTCCTACATGGCCTTCCAAAAGTGGCATAAGTAACTTACACGCCTGCAAAAAGATCAGCCATCTAACACTATTAATGGATTCCGACAAAAAATGTACTAAAAAAATTGTATCCGTGAGATCATCAGGGGAACAACGGTGAGAGGTGAGGTGACTGAGTGGCCCCGAGACCCCAGCGTGAATAAATACCACAGAGACTTCGCTTCATTTACATATCCAGAGCCTCGCAGTTCATGTGGACACTAACGTCACAGGGTTCTCAAGGGGGAGGAAGAAGGCCAGAGTTCACGGGGCAGCCAGCCAGCCACCCAGCCAGTCAGCCTTGGGGAGGAGGGGGAGGCGGGGGAGGAGCGGCGCGTCACGTCAACACAAATCTTGCCCGTCGGCGTCAGGTGGCGTTGCGTTGTGTGGCCTCCCGGCTGATGGCGTCATGGGCAGGCAAGAACACGGGGACACAAAACCTTGCACGAGGGACACAGAGCCTGAGTGCATGCCTACCACGCAAGAACACGAAGACTTTGATTCGTAAACATGGACATTAAGACGAGAAACCTCAATAGAATGCAGACACAAAATTCCTCAACACACGGACACGAAAATTCTGGAACTAGGACATGAGACGGGACAATGGACCTCCACTTTTTTTCTCTACCGCGGGCAAACAAAAACTCAAGACCCAGGGATATAAGGAGACAAAAAAAAAGCTTCAACAACAGGAACACAAAAAAACACGGGTGACCTCAATATCCTCCAAAACAATAACCTATCTAAAAATCATATAACGAAGCAGCACCCGACATGATGAAGCGGTTAATGAAGGTGACTTAAAGGGCACTGAATGGGCAGAGAAAGGTGACAGGTAATAAATAAGAACACAAACAACAAAAGAGATAACTCCATCTTGAACCCAAACAGTACACGACTCACAATATACCTGACTGCCATTGTAAGGTAGGAAGACCGTATTGGCAGGTAAAGGTGAGTAAATAATGGGCTGAGAGGAGAAAGCAGATGACGGGTGAGTAATATATATAGTGTTCGTGCGTGGCCGTGACTCAAGAGAACGTGTATCTAGGTAAGCCTTGTAAAGAAACAACACACCACCAAAATCATCGTGACCTCGTTAAACTTTCATCTCTCACTCAGTTTGTATTTCAAGGACTGTTCATTTCATTTACGTAGGAGTAGGTAGGAAGACACCTACCGAACAGGCGTGAGCTACTCCCGGTGAGGATATATGGGAAGCGAGGAGGGTGCTGAAGCCCTTCAAAGACCCTTCCCATGTCCTCACTAACCGTTTCCCTTTTGTCTCATCAACACCAGAGAACAGATCAGCGTGCTCTCAAAAGACTGTTCCTCTCTCTTTCTACACCACACTACATTCACACAACACACACACCTTTTCCCAAAACTCAAAATTCAAAATGGCTAACGAAAACACCGCCTCGGAGTCCCCGCCTGGGGGGGGGACCATAAATTCCCCCAGGGAGGACTCCCCTTCTGGTTGCCGACTTGAGAGGTGTCCTGATAACTCCTCGAACCTCCTCATTATCAATTTCTGCAACATTCGCGGTCTTCGTTCTAATTTTCATTCTGAGGAACACCATCTCTCCTCCTCTAAACTTCACCTTCTTTTCCTCACCGAAACACAGGTTTCTGAGGCTACTGACAGCAACCTCTACTCTGTTCCCTCCTACTATCTCTATCCTAAATTTCAATCTAAAGCTGGATGTTGCGCCTACGTGCGCAACATCACTTGCTCTCGTGCCCACGACCTTGACTCTTCTGAATTTTCCATCATCTGGCTAAGACTTCATTGTCATTCTATTACTAAACACATCTGTGCTGTTTATCTCCCGCCTAACTCTATTAACCATGTAAAATTCTTTGATTATTTGAACTCTAAAGTGGAGCACATCTTGACTCACTATCCTTTTGCTGAAATCTCCATCTTGGGAGATTTCAATGTTCACCACCAGCTTTGGCTTTCATCCTCTTTCACTGACCAGCCTGGTGAACAAGCCTACAACTTTGCTCTCCTCAACGACCTAGAGCAGTTGGTTCAGCACCCTACTCATATTCCCGACCGTCTTGGAGACAGGCCCAACGTTCTAGACCTCTTCCTTACCTCTAATCCTTCTGCTTACTCTGTCAAACTGTTCTCTCCGTTGGGCTCCTCCGATCATAATCTTATTTCTGTATCCTGTCCTATCGCTCCTGTATATCCCCTGGACCCACCGAAGAGGCGATGCTTCTGGCATTTTGCTTGAGCTCGGTGGGACGACCTGAGGATGTACTTTTCCGATTTCCCGTGGAATGATTACTGCTTCCAGGAGAGAGACCCCTCTGAGTGTGTTCAGCGCATCACAGAGGTGATTGTCACTGGAATGGAGGCATACATTCCACGTACTTTCTCTACTCCTCATGCTAAAAAGCCTTGGTTTAATCATGCTTGTTCTCGTGCTATTAAAGATAGAGAGGCAGCTCACAAAAGGTTCCAGAGCCTTCGAACTCCCGCTAACTTTGATCTTTACATTTCAGCCCGGAATCGTGCCATATCTATTCTCCGACTTACCAAAACTTCTTTCATTAATAGAAAATGTTCGCCGAATTATCACCGAAATGTTACCGACATGTCCCAGACAATTCGGCGTCCAATTCGCGGTGTTCGGCGAATTGTCGCCGAATTTTGACCGTTGAAATTTTAATTTTGTTGGCGAATTTGTCGCCGACATGTCGCCGACTATTCGGGGACATGTCTCCGACATGTCGCCGAATGGCCAAGACTATTCGGGGACATGTCCCCGAATATTCGGCGAACATTCGGCGAGTTAATCAAGACACGGGTCGCGGTGGGAGGTGTACACGGGGGTCTGTCTGTCTGTCTATGTCTATGTCTATGTCTATGTTTATCTATCTATCTATCTATCTATCTATATATATATATATATATATATATATATATATATATATATAGATATATATATATATATATATATATATATATATATATATATATATATATATATATATATATATATATATATATATATATATATATATATATATATATATATATATATATATATATATATATATATATATATATATATATATATATATATATATGGTATAAAATAATATAATAATAAATAGTAAACAAGAAAATATGAAAAACAAGAAGAATCATGAATTTATAAAATTGGTATGAAACTAACATTTTCATTTATTTGATAATTTATTTATTATTCATTACTTTATTTATTTCTTAATATCATTATTCTGCCATTATTTAACCTTTGTTTCATTTTTCAGTTATTTAAATAAATTTCTTCTTTCAGTTAATGGTTTGTTTATCAATATTACGTAAACATTCATTCATTCTAAAATATTTATAAGAGGGCAAAACAAAAACGTCTCATTTATACATTTTATTACACATACTATCATACATGTTACCACATATTATCACACACGGTATTTACTCGCCCACAACAAGTTGCGAGAGACAAGGTGGGCTCTTCAGCTGCCGGTGAAGAAGTGTGTTGCACCCCGGATTCCCGTGCTTTTATATGTCACATGGGCATCAGATGATCAGCTGTCAGAAATCTTGGCACTGTCTGGGAATTGTCCCCAACATGTCGCCGACACTTCGGGGACATACGAAGACAATTCGGAGACTTGTCGCCAATTATTCCGCGACAAAAAAGCCGTTAGAATTTCAGATTTTGAACTCGGCGACATGGACGCCGAATAGTCGGCGACATGTCTCCGAATTGTCCCCGAATTGTCTTGAGCATTCGCCGACATGTCGCCGAATGGTCACAAACTGTAAGAATCTTGGTCATATCGGCGAACCGGTCGCCGAATTTTTTCACGAACTGATTCGGCGACAAGTTCGTGGCCAAAATTCGGCAGTGTATTTGGGGCTTTAGTACTCAAGCCCGTATTCTCAGACAATTTCGGCTCTGCATGAACTAATATTTCCAAAGGTCACAAAGAAGATTAGGCGGGTTCTCATGAGTGTTTTTCAAGTTCATGGTGCAGAAGCCTTGTCAAGCTATCACTCTGTTCATGTAGCTACCTATGGAAAGACCTCCACTACCTCTAAGAAAGCTTCATAAAGTGTGAATGTGTAAGTGTGAATGTGTAAGCCCCGAATGTTTGAGAATATGAACAGTAGAAACCTCAAACTTATAGCTAATCACTTCCAAGCCTATACCCATCATACCGAGATAATGATTAACGAAAAAAAATACCTGTAATATATACCTGGGAACCTCTCTTAATGATGTGTGTGGAGTATGTTCATGTATAATTATTTTCTCGTTAAATCTTCGACGTATGTGTAAGTAACCGACGGACGCCTTGCGGGATGCTGGTGTTGGTTGAAGGACGCGGGCAGGAGTGAAGGGCTGGCAGTGATAGGCTACACACGCGCTGATGTTTTCTCGGACTCGCGTTAAAAGTTTTCTCCTCAACTCAACCCCTGCCGAGTGGTGTGGCAAGTAACCGGTTCTGATATAATCGATAAATTTGTGATTACTCTATTCTCCAAACTTTAATAGTTATAATAACAACACACACGCACATCTACACATGATAAGTTAGTCAGTCGGTCAATCTGCCTGTTAGTTAGTTAGTTAATTTATTGACCACATAATAAGTATAATGAAGCAAGGCAAAATTTAATCGGACACACACACACACACACACACACACACACACACACACACACACTATGACCTTGAAAGAAAACACACAAATACATTCTCACACGCCGAGGACATACTCTCTCTAACCACACACACACACACACACACACACACACACACACACACCACCTCCGTCGTCAAACCCGCTTCCTTATCCACACCGCACCGCCTGGAAAGAATGACCTCGCCAGCATTCCAGCAGCGGGAGGGGAGTCAGAAGGACGCAGCTCAAGCAGTTAAAACACCATCAAAATAGAGTACAGACCTCCCTGGTGAGCGATACAGGGTGCAAACCTCTCTCGGGAGCGCGATTTGAGCTTCTCTAGCAGGCGATAAAGAAGCTAAGCATAGAAACAACGGCTATAGACTTAGAAACATATAACACGAAGCATGGTAACTTAAAACAAAGGGAGGAGGTAGAAGAGTGTGTGAAAGACTCCAGCAAACGATAGAGATCTCCAGCATACAAATAATGGCTAAAGAAGAGATAAGAGAAAATATGATACTGAAACGCTTCCAAAACATCACGAAACGAAGCAAGGAAGCCTGAAGAATGACGGGGCGTTGTAAAGAAGGGTATATAAGACCTATTTAACAAGCGAGAAAGAGGGAAAGCACACAAAAAAATGACGAATACAAGACAAAACAGAATCATGGCAGCCAAAACACATCTAAACATCACGTAACGAAATACAAAACCCTCTATGACGAAAGGGCGAGGTAGCAAAAGGATTGAAACACCCTAATAGAGGACAAAGCAAGGCTGGGCTAGGCTGGGGTATGGGAGATTGTACAAGGGATGAGTATAGAATGTCCTTGGAGTGATGCTAAGGTATACGAGTGAGTGCTGGGGGTGGACGAAGGGGAGGGAAGAGGAGGGAGCCTAGTGCAGGGGGACACGCCCAAATTCCTGCCTCGGCCTGGCCCTCTCGACTCCTTGGCCCGTGTGTGTGTGTGTGTTTGTGTGTGTGTGTGTGTGTGTGTGTGTGTGTGAAGGAGTTAGATCATGAGAAACGTGCGCAGAGAAGGACGGAGCGGTGCGAAGAAGGGTGAGGGGATGGAGGAGGATATGAAAGTGAAAACAGAAACTATGCAATCGTTCAGGAATGGAAGGGTTGGTAGTAAAAAATATGGTTAAGGGTATTGGGTTTGCAGTGGTGGTGATGGTGGTTGTAGTAGTAGTAGTAGTAGTAGTAGCATTAAGAGTAGTAGAAGTAATACTAGCTGCGTTTTGTTTTGTTTTTGTTGTTGTAATACTTAAAGTAGTTGAAGAAAAACAAAGATTGCACAGGAAGAAAAACAAACAAACATGAAAAGTAGCAATAATAGAAATGATGAAAGAACACACAATGACAATAAACACGGAAACGAAGTAAATATATAATGAAAATGAGAAATAAAAGTATCATAGAAGCATACTATCAATACCATTTGTAACAGACTGCTTATGAGGTCGTGTCTGGCGAAAAAAAGAAGGAAGGGAAGAATTCGACGATGAACAAGCGGAGGAGTGGAAGGAAAATTATAGAGTAGTGAAACGAACAGGGCAGTAAAGGAATGGATACAATATTACTTGGGTTAGTTTGCTCATGAGAACGTGCGAGAGGAAGGTCGGGGAAGGGGGAAGGAAGGGGAGGGGGAAGGGGGGAAAGGGAAGGAGAGAGGGGAAGGATGAGGGGTTGAGGGTAAGGTCGCATTGATGATGATGGCGAGAGGGACAAGGCAACGAGAACTTGAAAGGAAAAAACAAAGAAAACAAAGGAATAAACAGATGGGTAAATAAATTAATAAATAAATAGTCAAAAAGAAAGAAAGGATGAAATAGAGAAAGAGAAGGAAAGAAAAGGAAGAAACAAGCAAACAAAGATAGATAAAGAAAGAAACAAAGAAAGACAAAAGAGAAAGAAACAAACAAAAACAAAGAAAAAGGGAAAGATAGAAATAAATAAAGAAAGAGAAAGAAATATACGAACATATCAATAAATAAATCAAGGAAATGGCAAATTAAGATAATAAACACAGTATGATACACAGAGTAACTTTCAGAAAAAATAAATTAAGAGACTAATGAATCTATAAAGCGATGGGGGGAAGGAAGAACATGAAGCAAAAGAAAGAATACAAATAAATAGATAAAGAGAGGAATTGGACAATAGAGATAATAAAAACAATATGATACTGAGTGTAACATGGCAGAGAAAATGAAGAGGCTGCTGAACCTAGAAAGGGATGGGAGGAAAGTTGCAATGGAGGAGGAAGAAGAAGAAGAAGATGAAGATGAAGATGAAGATGAAGATGAAGATGAAGATGAAGATGAAGATGAAGATGAAGATGAAGATGAAGATGAAGATGAAGATGAAGAAGAAGAAGAAGAAGAAGAAGGAGAAGAGGAAGAGGAAGAGGAAGAGGAAGAGAAAGAGGAAGAGGAAGAGGAAGAGGAAGAGGAAGAAGAAGAAGATGAAGATGAAAATGAAGATGAAGATGAAAATGAAGATGAAGATGATGAAGATGAAGAAGATGAAGAAGAACAAAAAGAAGAAGAATGAAATCAGAAAATAAATGAAAGGAAAGGAAGATCGAATAAGCACAATAAGATAGACTTTAATATTGAGGTGAAAACTAAGAAGGCACTCAATCTAAAAACCGATAAAAAGAAATTGCAGTGGAAGAAATGAAAAAAAGAATAATTAAAGAACGTATGGAAAAATGAATGAAAATGAAAATAAAAGAAAGAAAAAAAATAAAAGAAAGAAAAAAAAGAACAACTAAACAAAACAATGATAAATAAGAACGATAAGATTGATTTTAATATTGAAGGAAAAATTAAGAGGGGGATGAAACTAGAAAGTGATGTTGCAAAGGACGAGAAACGGAAGAAGGGAAAACTTTATAATGATGGAATGGATAAAAAAAACTCAATTAAGAAGATATAAATAATGATGGATGCGAGAGAGTGATCATAAAATGTGAATGATAAAGGGCGAGTTTGTGTGAAGAAGAATATTGAAGTCTACGTTTGTCAAGTTACGTGTGAATTGAATAGCACAAAATTAAAAAAAAAGAAATAAAAAGTGTAAATAAACAAAACAAATGGAATAGAATAAATGGATAAAACGGAATAGAAAGAGATTAGAATAGATGAATAGCCAAACAGAGTAAAGTAAAGAAATATAATAAATAAAGCGAAGAAATAAATTAAACAAATATAATAGAAAATATGAATAATAAAAGACTATCATAGGTTGGTGTTATAAGACTCTCTCGCTTCTCACATCAGCTATTTCTAAAGGTCAAAGAGGGGGTCAGTCGGGTTCTAATGAGTGTTTCTTCAGGCTCACGGTACAGAGGAAGGGTCACACTACCACCAGGGTCATAAGACTACTCCTGGAAATGCCCCAAACTCCTACGAAAGTCTTGTCAAATAGGTGTTCTTGGGGCACTCATAATACATCTCATAATAATACTCTCATAATACGACTCTATATAACCAAATAAAGAAATAAAATCGAGTCAAGAACAGGAACATTACATGGGATGGCCTTTTATATACTACCATAACTTATGAAGAAAAATGATAGTGGAAAAGTACTCAAACGATAAAAATAAAAAAGGAAACTATTTGTGACTGACTAACATGACCCTTATAAAAAAAAAGATGAATTTATCGATAAGACCCAGACAGGCCTATTGCTAGAGATTTGGCGTAGCGATAAGAGAAAATAATAATATACTGACATGCGAATTTTAAAAGATAAGGAAAAGATGAGATAAAAGCTAAAAGGTAAGGTCAAAGATTTATTTAAAGGCAAGACGTAACCACAACAAGAAAGTAATACGAGGAAAAAAAATACTTTGGGAAATATTATATTATGTAAAAGCAAGAAACGGGACAGAGAAATAAGAGAAATGGTAAAGTATAAAAACGAAAATGTGTAAATGGCGCTGTGGAGACGAAATAGGAGAGAGAGAGAGAGAGAGAGAGAGAGAGAGAGAGAGAGAGAGAGAGAGAGAGAGAAAACGAAATAAAGAACGTATGAATGAATGAATGGAAAAGAAAAGAATGAAAGAAAGAAAGAAAGAAAGAAAAAAAGAAAGAGCAAGAAAGGAAGAAAGAAGGAAGGAAATAAAAAGAAAGGAAAAAGAAGAAAAGGAAGAGAAAGAA
>NC_066547.1:11597059-11799559 GCF_024679095.1 Eriocheir sinensis
AAGAGAGACCAAATTACACCATTCTCTCTACTTCCGTGTGCTCAAACCAAGTATTATTGCAAGCCTTATCTGGCAACACTGTGTAATTTTACTGTGCGCGGAGAGAGAGAGAGAGAGAGGCGGAGCAAAAGTGGAAGCGATAGAGAGATATGCTGGACGAGGAGGATGAGGAGGTATGCAGGAAACACGAGAAACAGGAGAAGTAGGAGAAAGACAAACTAGAGACCGGTAAGAGAGACCAAATTACACCATTCTCTCTACTTCCGTGTGCTCAAACCAAGTATTATTGCAAGCCTTATCTGGCAACACTGTGTAATTTTACTGTGCGCGGAGGAGAGAGAGAGAGAGAGAGAGAGAGAGAGAGAGAGAGACGAAATTAAATGACATGGTGGAAGAATAGCAACGTAAAATAGAATAGATATGGAGAATTAAGAGGAGAAAAGGCGTGGAGAATTAAGAGGAGAAAAGGCGAAGAAAAAGAAGGAAGAGGGTGAGGCAAAGGGACATGAGGAAGAGGAGGTGAAGAAAGAAAAGGGGGATGAAAAAGAAAGGATGAACACTCACTATCTCACCCATCCACACACCGCCACCCATTCCCACCCACTTCATCCACCTACAACCACCTTTCACCCACTTTTTTTTTTGGCTGTTTCAGAGTTTGCCAGCTAATTGGATGAAAGATTGAAGATGCTGATTAACTTTTGCATAAGGGATTTGGATGGCATAGGCATGAGCTGGGATAGGAAGCAGTGTGCCTCGGGGCCGCGGGAGGGGTCAAGTTAGGAGCATATGCTACAGCAGCGCGTGGCGGCGGTGCTCATCTCCGTCCCGTTGGCCCTTCGATCAAAACCTGTGGTGGGAGAGAACCCTTAACCGGACCCTGTGTAACATCCTGGTTGCCACAGTTTACCTTCCCCAGGTTTCCTCAGGTACACATTCATCGACCATCTCGAAAGGAAGGATAAACAGCTGGGTGGGCTGCATGTCGTCTGCCCAAGCCGGGATTCGTAGTCAGGCCCGCAGTGTCGTAGTCAGGAACGCTAACCACTGCACCACGGAGGAGTGTAAAAGAAGAAACATGAATATAAAAAAAGGAAAATAGATGGAGTGAAAATAAAAAGATAAAGATAGAAGAAGACGATAACGAAGAAGGGGGATGGAGTCACGCAATTAGCAAGTACACCACGCCGATCTCCCATCCACACCCATCCTCACCCACCTACCTTTACCCACCCCCAGTCCGCCCATCTCCCATCCACACCCATCCTCACCCACCTACCTTTACCCACCCCCACCCACTCCCAGTCCGCCCATCTCCCATCCACACCCATCCTCACCCACCTGCACTCACCCATCTTGCCCAACACCCATCCTCACCCACCCACCCTCACCCCGCCCAGTCCGACTATTTGGTGTCCTGACATTTCCAGTCCGTTATCTTGAGTTGTGACCTTCGTTCTCTCCTCCCTCCACCCACAACTCTCCTCTCCCCTGTGTCTGTCTCCATCCGGCCATCCACTCACTCCCCCTCCACCCTTCTCTCTCTCTCTCTCTCTCTCTCTCTCTCTCTCTCTCTCTCTCTCCGCTACTCCGTTTTCACTCCCTTCCGTATCATTTATGCGCCGTATCTCCTCTTTTGGTCTGTCTACGTTTTAAGTATGTTGTTTTTATTATTACGCTTCTGCTTTTCTTCGGTTCTGTTATTTTCTTTTCTTCCTTTTCTTCTCTTTTCTTTATTCTTGCTTTTGTTGTTTCTTCTTTTCTTTTTCTTCGTAATCATCGGCTTTCTCTTTTTTTTGCATTTTTTCCTTTTTCATTTGTTTTACTTTCCTTTTTATTCTTTTTTATTTTCTTATTTCTCCTTTCAAGTCATCATCTTTATTGCCATCAACATCATCAGCCCTTTTCCTTATACTCGTCATCGTTCTCCTTATCTTCTTCCTTCTTCATCTCCTCCTCCTCCTCCTCTTCGTCCTTCTTCTTCTGTTTTTCCTCCTCCTTCTTCTCCTCCTTTTTCTCCTCCTCCTCCTCTTCGTCCTTCTTCTTCTGCTTTTCCTCCTCCTTCTCCTCCTCCTTTTTCTCCTCCTCCTCCTCTTCGTCCTTCTTCTTCTGTTTTTCCTCCTCCTTCTCCTCCTCCTTTTTCTCCTCCTCCTCCTCTTCGTCCTTCTTCTGCTTTTCCTCCTCCTTCTCCTCCTCCTTTTTCTCCTCCTCCTCCTCTTCGTCCTTCTTCTTCTGCTGTTCCTCCTCCTTCTCCTCCTCCTTTTCTCCTCCTCCTCCTCTTCGTCCTTCTTCTTCTGTTTTTCCTCCTCCTTCTCCTCCTCCTCTAGCCTTTATGCCCACTCTTAAAAAAAAAAAAAAAAAGATACCAGCGTCTTGTTTCCTTGCATTATCCATTAACTTTTCACCTCCTTGACCTCAGGCAGCAATAAAATTAGATGTTCCTTATGCATTAAATTTTTTTGTGTGTGCGCGTGCAGAGGGTAGAGATGATCATTTGACGTTGCTGCATAGTCGCCCAAGTCTCTCATTTGACTCCTTTCTGTGTATCTGTTATTGAATTATGTATTGCCTACGTCTTTATCGTCAACAACTTTTATATATATTTTTTTCTTTTTACCTAATTTTATTCCTGTGGATTTGGAGGCTTTTTTTTTTTGTTTGTTTTTTGAGGCATATATTTGTTGTTGTTGTTGTTGCTGTTGTTGGATGCTCGCTTGATACCACCGACTCCGTTTTTCGTTTCACTTCTGATTTTAGTTTGTTTGTTTTTTTTCGTTTGATTCATGTAAACTGTGTGGCTTATTTCAGTTTTTCCATTATTAACTACTCATTTTTGTTGTTGTTGTTGTTGTTGATGTTGGACACTCGCTTGATTCCACCACCAACTCAATTTCTCATTTGTTTTCTGCTTAGTTTATATGTACACATCAACTTCATCTTCCCGTCACTGATTGTTTACATTTTATTCGGCTTTTATCAATTTTTCCATCATTCGCTTCTCGTGTCTATATTTTCTTCTCTGTTGGATACTCGCTTGATACCACCGACGCAGATCCTCGCTTGACTTCTCCTAATTGCTTTACATATACGCATTAAACTTCATCTCCCCGTCACCGATTTTTTACATTTTATTTTTTCTCTGTCTTGACCTTTGCTGTCCTCCGCCGATTTTTCATGATTCGTGACTTTTCCTTATTTATTATTTACGCAGAGTTCTGTTCGCTCGCCTTCCTCTGGTCTTCTCAGTATTCGTGTTTTTTTTTTTACGTATATATTGTTTACACGCAGTTTTGTTCTTCGTCTTCTCTTTCGTTTCTTCGTTTCTGTTTCTTTGTTCTGTTTCTTCTGTTTCTTCGTTCTGTTTCTTTGTTCTGTTTATTCCTTCTGTTTCCTCTCTTTTTTCGTTCTGTTTCTTCGTTTTGTCTTTATCTGTTCTTCGTGTTCTCTTTCATTTTCATTCTGTTCTTCGTTTTCTGTTCTTCGTTTTCTGTTCGTTTTCTGTTCTTCGTTTCCTGTTCTTTGTTTTCTCTTTCGTTTCTTTTATATTCTTAGTTTTCTCTTTCGTTTCTTTTTGTTCATTCTTCGTTTTGTCTTTGATTTCTTTCTGTTCCTCGTTGTTTCTTCTATTTCTGTTCTGTTTCTGTTCTTTTTCTGTTTGTTCTGTCTTTCTTTTCTGTTTCTGTCCTGTTTTGTTTCTTCTGTTTGTTCTGTTTTGTTTCTTTTCTGTTTCTATTCTGTTTTGTTTCTTCTGTTTCTGTTCTGTTTTGTTTCTTCTGTTTGTTCTGTTTTGTTTCTTTTCTGTTTCTATTCTGTTTTGTTTCTTCTGTTTCTGTTCTGTTTTGTTTCTTCTGTTTCTGTTCTGTTTTGTTTCTTCTGTTTCTGTCCTGACCCTTCTCTTTCTTCGCTGCTTCTTCCTTCTGTTTCTTCCTCCTCTTTCTTCGTTCTGTTTCTTCGTTGCTTCTTCGTTTTCTCTTTCGTTCCTTCTTTCTGTTCTTCGTTTTCTGTTACCTCCTCGTACTCTCCGGGAGCTGACGTCGCCTCTAACCCGCCTAGTTTTTACCTCGGCAACTTTACGCTTCTTTTAGTAGATGCTTTTACCCCTTCATAAATATATTGTTCCTGTTGCTGTCTCATTCCATGCATATATAAGTAACCTTGGAACTATTTTTTACCGCCCTTTCGTCTCATAATCTCTGACATACTTTTTATCTATTCTAAACAAGCAGATTTAAGCGACTTTACTTTGTTTAGAAGATGCATTTAACCCTTCATAAATAAATTGTTCCTGCTGATATCTTCATTCCTTGCATATATAAGTAACCTTGGAACTACTTTTTACCTTCCTTTCGTCTCATAATCTCTGACATGCTTTTTATCTATTCTAAACACGCAGATTCCAACGACTTTACTTTTTCTAGAAGATCCATTTAACCTTTCAGTCATGTGTTGTTCCTACTGGTATCTTCATTATTTGCATGCATAAGTAACCTTGGAACTATTTTTTTTTACCGTCCTTTCGTGTCATAATCTGGCATACTTTTTTATTTATTCTAAACAAGCAGACTCCAACGACTTTACTTTTTCTAGAAGATCCATTTAACCCTTCAGTCATGTGTTGTTCCTACTGGTATCTTCATTATTTGCATACATAAGTAACCTTGGAACTACTTTTTTCCTTCCTCTGGTCTCATAATCTCAGGCATACTTTTTATCTATTCTGAACAAACACTCAAACAACTTCACTTATTTTAGAAGATGCATTTAACAATTCACTCACGTCTTGTTCCTACTGGTGTATCATTATTTGCATACATAAGTAACCTTGGAACTATTTTTTTCCTTCCTCTGGTCTCATAATTTCTGGCATACTTTTTTATTCATCCTACTAGTTAAGAAGATGCATTTAACCCTTCACCCATGTCTTGTTCCTACTGGTATCTCTGTTTGCATACATAAGTAACCTTGGAACTATTTTTTTCCTTCTTCTCGTCATATAATCTCTGGCATACTTTTTTTTTATTTATCCTACTAGTTAAGAAGATGCATTTAACCCTTCAGCCATGTCTTGTTCCTACTGGTATCTCTGTTTGCATATATAAGTAACCTTGGAACTATTTTTTTCCTTCCTCTGGTCTCATAATTTCTGGCATACTTTTTTATTCATCCTACTAGTTAAGAAGATGCATTTAACCCTTCACCCATGTCTTGTTCCTACTGGTATCTCTGTTTGCATATATAAGTAACCTTGGAACTATTTTTTTCCTTCTTCTCGTCTCATAATCTCTGGCATACTTTTTTTTATTTATCCTGCTAGTTAAGAAGATGCATTTAACCCTTCACTCACGTCTTGTTCCTACTGGTATATCATTATTTGCATACATAAGTAACCTTGGAACTATTTTTTTCCTTCCTCTAGTCTCATAATTTCTGGCATACTTTTTTTATTTATCCTACTAGTTAAGAAGATGCATTTAACCCTTCAGCCATGTCTTGTTCCTACTGGTATCTCTGTTTGCATACATAAGTAACCTTGGAACTACTTTTTTCCTTCCTCTCGTCTCATAATCTCTGGCATCCTTTTTTTATTTATCCTACTAGTTAAGAAGATGCATTTAACCCTTCAGCCATGTCTTGTTCCTACTGGTATCTCTGTTTGCATACATAAGTAACCTTGGAACTATTTTTTTTCCTTCGCATCACTATCTCAGGTATACTTTTTTTCATCCGCCAAGCAGGTTTAATCGTATGCAAATGTCTGTGTGTGTTTGTGCTTTTTGTTGTTTGTTTAAGTATATATACGCATCCTCACGCTGCCAAGAATACCATGGAGCAAGATTTTATTCATCATCCCGAAACATTTTTAGAATTGGCACTAACGTAAATAACAACCCTCAGCAGACTACATTTACCTCAGTTCTCCCTTATGATTCAGTACTCGTACCCATATAGGCGAACACACCTCTGATGCAGTACTCTCTGTCTCTGTGTCTCTCTCTGTGTTTGTGTGTCTTTCTGTGTGTTAGTGTGTCTTTCTGTGTGTTAGTGTGTCTTTCTGTGTGTTTGTGTGTCTTTCTGTGTGTTTGTGTGTCTTTCTGTGTGTTTGTGTGTCTTTCTGTGTGTTTGTGTGTCTTTCTGTGTGTTTGTGTGTCTTTCTGTGTGTTAGTGTGTCTTTCTGTGTGTTTGTGTGTCTTTCTGTGTGTTTGTGTGTCTCTCTGTGTGTTTGTGTGTCTCTCTGTGTGTTTGTGTGTCTCTCTGTGTGTCTCTCTCTCTCTCTCTCTCTCTCTCTCTCTCTCTCTCTCTCTCTCTCTCTCTCTCTCTCTCTCTCTCTCTCTCTCTCTCTCTCTCTCTCTCTCTCTCTCTCTCTCTCTCTCTTTATTTAAACAAATTTTTACAAAAAAAGGAGGCTTAAAATTACACTTTTAAGGTATAGTTATTCTAAGAGCCTGTGTATGGGACAGATTGAATTGTCGAATGTTGGAACATACAAGCATACAAATACAAAATACGAAAAAGCAAAGAAAAACATGTAAAAACAGTATGGAATAATGTCAGTTTGTCACTTCATATTTATAGTTCATAGCACTAGCGCACTTGGGTGTCCCTCACGCCACCTGTGAGCAGCCAGCTTTACCTGCTGCGTGCTCATGTTCTCCACTTGGGGAGTGGCTGCCGTTAACATGTTCCACAGGCGTGTGGTCCTGGCTGTATATGTGCGCTGGTGTTGCCTGGAGTGTGATCGAGGCACCTCCACGAGCTGATCACCAGAGTGCAGTCCGGGTGAACTTCTGAGCAGCGCGTGGAGGGAGCCTCAAGCTGCTGAGGTGGGGAACCCCCTGCACCTAGGCTTTGTAACACACCACCAGTGCTGAGACATCACGGCGGTGCTCCAGCGATGTCACAGTGGCAGACGACTCCTCCAGGTGCTCGCTGGCCTCCACCAGACGCAGTGCTCGTCGCTGCACTGCGTCGAGCCTCTGCATGTTGGTGGCAGCACTCGCCATCCAGCACAGGGCACCGTACTCCAGATACGGACGTATCTGTGCCTTGAAGAGAGTGAGGATGCCCCGTGGGTCGAGGGATCCCGCTACTCTCCGCAGGGCAGAGGCTCGCAGGGAGGCCTGGCGGGCAACAGCTCGGACGTGGAGGTCGAAGCGCAGGCTTTGGTCCACAGTCACTCCCAGGACCTTGATGTGGTCCTGGAAGGGCAGACTCTTGCCTCCAAGACGCAACTGGCCTGAGACTGCTCGAGAGGCGTCTGGGGACCGTGAGATGACCATGGCCTGCGTCTTCTCCGGGGCGAGGGTGACCTGCCACGCCTCTCCCCACTGCTCCACTAGACTAAGCTGCCTGTTGATCTCCTCGACGGCGCGGTGGCTGTCGGGGCGGCAGTAGGAGCGGGAGAGTATACAGTCATCGGCGTACGCTGACACTGCCGATAGCTGCCGGAGGAGATCGTCATTATATATGTTCCACAGGATTGGGCCAAGCACGGAACCCTGCGGAACTGAGGCATGCACTGGTGAAGGCCTTGATGACTGCCCGTTGATCACCACCTGAAGGGTCCTCCCCTGGAGGTAATCCTTGAGCAGCTCTCTCTCTCTCTCTCTCTCTCTCTCTCTCTCTCTCTCTCTCTCTCTCTCTCTCTCTCTCTCCAATAACCCGGCCATGTAACACTAAGGCCAACATTCTCAGACATTTGATAGTTTGTGTTAGTATTTCCACGGCAAGTTTTTTATAAGTCAATAGTAAACCCTTTCCCGTACCTCATCAAGAGCATATCATTAGCTAATCACTATGCAAGACACGCCACGCCGACTCTCCATCTGAGGCTGCATGTGACTGGTCCGTGTGTGCGTGTGTATGTGTGTGTGTACATGTGCTGAGAGATATGAAATGTTAATGTAATGAATTCTTTTTAGGAGCAACGAGTAGCGGGCTTTTTTTTATTATTGTTTCCTTTTTTGTGTGTTTTTTTTTTTTTAGACAGCGGAAAAAAAATTAATAAAAAAAAAAAAAAAGCCCGCTACTCGCTGCTCCTAAAAAGAATCCAAAGAGGTGGCCGAAAGATAGGTCAGTTTCGGGAGGAGAGGTGTCCTGATACCCTTGACCTGTCTTCTTTGTTATAAAAAAAAAAAGTATGGCCCATCATCTCAAACATTTCGGGAGAGGCGATTTCACAGTCCATCACAGTGTCTTCGTAACAGCCCGAACCAAACTATAGAATCCCATACAATCCAAAATGGGGAGGTCTTCGATGCCACACTAAAGACACAAAACTTTTCTAGCATAGTTTCATCAAATTTGTGAACTTAAATATAAACACCAGACACTATACAAGGAAATTTCGAAGGCTCTGGTATTGGTTTGGGAGCTTACTAACCGATCATGGGGAACTGTGAAACTGGCCCTTAAACACCACATTTGATAGGGCTTTCGTAGAGGCTGTGTTAGCATTTCTATAGGTAGTTTTAATAAGCCTAGCAATAGTTCGGAAAGGCTTCTCCACCATGAATGAAGAAAGCACTCATGAGAACCCAACTAAACTCTTTTGTGACCTTTGAAAATATTTGTGGTGAGAGAGAAAAGCGTTTGAGATTACGGGGCCAAGTTCTATACCGCGCCTCTTATAACAATGGCGTATATATTCACATTCATTCAGAACTGCACGGCCTTCTTTTACTCATCACTCGCTCTTCCTTCCATTATTCAGTGTTCACTTTCCATTCTCTTCCTTGCTTCAGTTTCCTCTTCTAAGCTTCATTTCTCTCATCTCTTCAAGTTTTCATTCATTCCTCCTTCGCTTCCTCTTTTAGCCGTTCTCTCTTTCGTTCATCCGTTTATTATCGTTTCCATCTCCTGTCTTCTTAGTTTTCACCCTCTCCTCGTCCCCTTTTCCTTCCTCTTCCAGTTTTTCATTTATTTCTCTACTAACCTTTCCTCTCCCTTTCCTTTTCCAGTCTATCTCTCCTTCAGCCTTTTATTACCCTTCCCTCTCCTTACTTCTTAATTGTTCACTCTCTCCATCTCTCCCATTCTTTCATCTTCCAGTCATTCTTTCATTCATCCCTTCATCTACCTTCCCTTTTCTGATTTTTCAATGTTTTTTCAGCCTCTCCTCTTCGTTTCCTTCCTCTCCCAGTCTTTCATCCATCTCTTCCTTACCCTTCCCTTTCCATACGTCTTAATTTTCCACCCTCTCCTCTTCTCTCCGTTCTTCTTCTACTTTTTCTTTCATTCATCCCTTCTTTACCTCTCCTTACCATGCCCTCTCCCTCTTCTCTACCCTTCTACTCATCCTTCTCTCTTCTCCGCTCCTCACGCCCATTCCACCCAATCCCCGCATGACCTTGCCACGCCCCCTCTCTGTCCTGTCTCTGCCCCTTCCCAGCCTTCGTCCCTGCCCCGTCCTTGCCCCTTCTTGCCCCTCCCTATTCCAAGTCGATACTCCCTCACTGCCCCTCCCTGACCCTCCCCCCCATGCCCATCCCCATTCCTTCCTCGCCCCAGCCTCCCACTGTGACGTAAGAACCTGTGCCCACGAAGAAGGACGTGATTTGCCAGTGATGAGAAAGGGTAAAGTTGAGATCTCCTTCGTTTAGCTTTTTCACGCCATCTTGTTATCTTGAGTACTCCTTCTTTTGTATCTTTTGAACTCTCTTGTACTTCCATTTTCCCTTTTATCTTCACATATTCGCCTTCTCCTACTTCCCTTTTATTCCCTTTTATTTCCACTTCCTTTTTATTTTTTTTTTACTTTCATTTTCTTCCTCTTTTATCTTCCCTGTTTCGTTTCCTCCTATCTCCCTTTTATTCCCCCTCCTTTTGATTACTCCTTTATTATCTTTTGAACTCTCTTTTACTGCCATGTATCTCCCTCTTGTCTTTCCCTTTTATTTCATTCCCTCCTGCCTCCCTTTTATTTCCCTTCCTTTCGATTACTCCTTCTTTGATACTTTTTGAACTTTTTTGCTTCCATTTTCTTCCTCTTCTTCCCTTTTATTTTCTTCCCTCTTGCCTCCCTTGTATTTCCCTTCCTTTCGATTACTCCTTCTTTGATACTTTTTGAACTTTCTTACTTCCACTTTTCTTCCTCTTATCTTCATCGTTTCCTTTCCTCATACCTCCCTTTCATTTCATTTCCTCACACAATTAGAGGAACTGCTTGTCTTCCCTCTGGTGTTCGCCATCATCATCATCATCATCATTTTTCTCTCTCTACACTTCTTCCAGTCACAAGATTATTATTTTTTTTTTTTTTATCTTTCCTCTCAGAATGCTAAGTACATCCTTTTCTCTATTTCTTTTACTGTTCTGGAAATTCACGTTTATCTACTACCTGTTTTCTACTTTATTTTTTTTTTCTCTCTCCTTACTCATTTTTATTTACTTGTCTTGCTGCCATTCTTTCTCTCCTCAAACAACGATTTCACTCTTCTTTAAAATTCTTCTCTCTCTCTCTCTCTCTCTCTCTCTCTCTCTCTCTCTCTCTCTCTCTCTCTCTCTCTCTCTCTCTCTCTCTCTCTCTCTCTCTCTCTCTCTCTCTCTCTCTCTCTCTCTCTCTCTCTCTCTCTCTCTCTCCTTTCCCTTTCAATACGCTACAAATGCACGGAGGAGGAAGAAGAGGAAATGGAAGAGGAAGTGGAGAAGGAGGAAGAGGAGGAAGAGGAGGAGGAGGAGGAGGAGGAGGAGGAGGAGGAGGGGAATAGGAAAGGTTGGACAAAAGGTGAGGAAGAAAAGATATTTAGATTATACTGATTTTTTTGTTTTCCTTTTTTTTTTTTTTTTTTACAACGAAGAGGTGAGGGTGAGAGTTTCCGTTACTGTTATTGTGCTCGTGTGTGTGTGTGTGTGTGTGTGTGTGTGTGTGTGTATACTGAACTGCGTAGCGCCGATTTCCCCCCCCCCCCTCTCTCTCTCTCTCTCTCTCTGTGTAAAACTATATGAAATTATAAAGAAAAAAAACTATCATAACGCTATTCATTGACTTTGTGAGAAGCTCTGATGTTCATCTATCGGTCACGTCACAAATGTTACCGAGAAATGGATGTTAAGCGAGTCCAAATCTTTCAAACATGTAAAATTAAGTTGCTACCAGGCCCCAGTGACGAGTGCACGTAAGTTTGATAAATTCAGATTAAACAAAGAACTAGTTAAGAATTGGTTTACTGACAAAATGATGGAGAGAGATGGATGAGTGAAAGAGGCTGGGTATAGTCAAGCGGTGAGTGGCAATACTGTAAACAGCTTCAGAGAAAGGTTACGTAAAGTCATGGAGAGGGATGATAGCGGTGTGATGGTAAGTGTACAAGAGCTGCCATGTGTGAGCCGACTGGTCCCTTGCTCTTCTTATGTCACTCGATCCCCTTGCGTTACGTTGATTCTGAGGTTCTTGAAAGTGATAATCTAAATTCCAGTCCCACGCTCTTAGTTTCAGGCACAAGAGCACTCCAGGACCAGTGAGATGGAAAGCTGAACAATCAATGAAAGTCACGCATAATAAGACTCGCCTCCACCACCACCTCCACCATCACCACCACCATCACCACCACCATCACCATCACCACCTCCACCACCATCACCGCCTCTACCACCACCACCTCACCACCACCATCACCACCTCCACCATCACCGCCTCTACCCCCACCACCATCACCATCACCACCTACCACCACCACCATCACCACCGCCACCACAGGATACACAAGGCCAGCTGGTATTGAGAGAGAGAGAGAGAGAGAGAGAGAGAGAGTTTTTCCGATAAGGCATAGATAAAAAAAAAAAGTTGCTATATGGAATACAAACAAAGACGGAGACATGAGTTATCCTTGGAGGAGGAGTACCGAGTGACCACCAGTGACACACACACACACACACACACACACACACGACCTTGAGCCAGCCACCTTCCCGCTTCCTTTCCTTCCTTTCCTTGATTTATCTTCACATCTCATTCTACCATCATCCTATTCCTCCCCTTCCTCCTTTCTTATACCTTACCAACTCCCCTCTCCTTCCTGCTGCCCCCTGTCTCCTACCCTGCTGGTTTTCCTCTTCTTTTACCTCGTTTATTCTCTCGTTCCTTCATCACTTCCTCTTCCACCGCCTTTACTCACTCTCTCCTGCCTGTTCTTTACCGTTACACAGAACCCACTCCTGTCACTTTCCTCAACCTTCCCCGTCTCGTCCATCTCACTTATGTTGTCGCTCCTTCACGCCTTCCTGTCGCTCTCTCCGTCTCTCTCTCTCTCTCCCTCCCTCTCCCATATTTGTAGCTGGTTCTATAATGTCATTCCTTCATCTTGCTTCCATGTTGTTGCTTCTGTATCGCCTTCACCTTCTTGCTTCATCTCTGTTTACTATTCTTTCTTGGTGTATTCCTTCGTTTCCTCTTCCTCCTCCTGTTCCTCTTCGCATTTGTATTTCATCTGATTCATCTAACCTTTTTTGTAGACCATCTTCCTCCTCCTCCTCCTCCTCCTCCTCCTCCTTTCCTCTCCTTCCTCATACATTCTGCATTCCTTCTCTCGTCTTGCCAAGCTTCCGTCCTTCGATTCAACTTTCTCATCTCTCGTCTTCCTCCTTCCTTCCTTCCCTCCCTCCTTCCCTCCCTCCTCCCCTTCCCATTCTTCATCTCACAGTCTCCTCCCTCACTTCCTGACTCCCTTCCCTCCCTTCCTCCCTCCAAGACTCCCTCGTTCTCTATCATTTAACTCCGTCGTCTTAACTTCCCTTCTCATCTCAAGTTTATCCCGCCGCGGTAAAAACGAAGATGCTATTTCTGAATCCGGATTTGCGACATGCCCTGAAAAACTAGTCCGGAGCACCACCATCACCACCACCACCACCACCACCACCACCACCAAGGAAACGGGGTAGTACTTGCGAGGTCAGTGTCTTGCTCCGGCGGTCTGTCTCCACCACCCCCACCATCACCCCCACCACCCCCACTACCACCCCCAGCATCACCACCACCACCAGCATCACCACCACCTACCCCACCACCATCACCACCACCACCATCACCAATCCCCCGCACTATCAGCTCCAATCTCCTCCCAGCATCCGTCACTTTGTTTATCATACTTCGGAGAGGGAGGAAAAAAAAAACTTTGCATAAAAAATGGTCCACTAAATCATTGTTTGGCTATCAGACATCCTGGAGGCTGAGGGGGAGAAGATGCAGTGCGGGGAGAGGAGAGGGGAGGTAAGGGGAGATGAGGGGGAGGGGGAGATGAAGAGGGAAAAGAGAACAGTGGGGTGGGGTAAGGTTGAGGAGATTGGAAAGTGGAGGGTGGAAGGGGAGGGGAAGTTGGGTGCCGGAGGATGGGGAGGAGAGGTGAGGAGGGCTGAGATGATGGGGAGTGATGTTAGAAGGTTAGGGAGGACGGACGTGAGGTAAGGGAGAAGAGAGAAGGAAGAGGGGGAGTATACATTATAGAAGGAGTGACTGCTGAGGGAGATAAAAAGAGGAGAAGCGAGGGGAGAAAAAAAGGGAGTAGGAAGGCGACAGAGATGATGAATGAGTTAAGGAAGGAGAAGAGGAGGAGGAGAAGGAGGAAGAAAAGGGTGGATGGAGTTGATAGATGCTTAAAGGGAAGACAGGTAAGAAGGAAGAGAAGGAAGGGCGTGGGTGAGGCAAAGAAGGAAGGAAGGGGTAAGAAGGAGGAAAGTAGGTGGATCTGTGAGAGGGAAAAAGAAGGACAAAAGGAGTGAAATAAGAAGGAAGGAGATGGAGAAATAAGAGAAAGAGATCATGGAGGTAGGCAATGAGGAAGAAAGAAGAGAGGAAACAGTGTAGAAGGAAGAATTAGCGAAGGAGACAGAAGGTGAATCTATAAGAGGGAAAGGAGAAGGAAGGAGATGGAGAAACAAGAGAAGTAAGGAGATCATTAGGGTAGACAGTGAGGAAGAGAGGATATAGCATAGAAAGAAGAAATAGCGAAGCGGGGAAGAAGACAAAAGGTGGATCTTTGAGAAGCAAAAGAGGGACAAAAGGAGTGAAAGGAGAAAGAAAGAGATGAGAAAAAAAGAGAAATAAGACCATGGCGGGAGACAGTGAGGAAGAGAGGAGACAGTATAGAAAGAAGAGCTAGAGAAAGGATGAAGAAGGCAAAAGGTGGATAAATGCGGAGAGAAAAGAGAGGGACAAAAGAAATAAAAGAAGGAAGGAGATAGGGAAATAGAGAAAAAGGGAACAGTGTAGAAGGGAAGGCTGGGGAAGGCGTGAGAGTGGTCAAAGGTTGTGGGTGAGGATTCCCCTTACTGAAGACAGGTAGAGGTGGGAGAGATAAGATAGGTTACAGGTCTTACCTGTGTAGTCACGTGATCCAGGTGTGTCAGTGTGTTTGGGGTGCTTAAGAGGCCCTTGAGGGAACACACGAACACACACACACACACACACACACACACACACACACACACACACACACACACACACACACACACACACACACACACACAAACAAACAAATAAACAAAGAAAACAAACAGGTAAAATCAGACACTAACACACACCCAGACCGAAAATAGACAGACAAGTAGACACCAGACAAAGAGATAGACAGACAGACAGAAACAACTACACAGAGACAGACAAACAACTACACGGACAGACAGACAGACAGACGGACAGAGTGAGGTGAGCAGGTTACGAGGAGGAGTAGGTATGCATGTCAGGTAGGCCAGAGGTGAAGGGAAGGACGGCCAGGCAGAGCAGGTCATGCAGGCAAGGTATTATTACAGTGCGCGTGCAGGCCGGGCCGGAAGAAGAAGGCTGTGGTGGTGGTGGTGGTGGTGAAGAAGGCTAGGAAGATGGTGGTGAATATCTGTGGTGAAGGATGGGGTTTTGTGGTGGTGGTGGTGGTGGTGGAGGTTGTAAGACAGGTATTTCGCTCACCTTTCATTTTTTTTTTATATCATTCATTCATTCATTTCAGGTCTTCCTCCACTTCTTCCCCCTCCTCCTCCTCCTCCTCCTTCTTTCCCTCTTCCTTCCTTTTCCTCCTGAATCTCTTTTTCCAGCTTCTTTTCCTATCTTTATCTTCCTCCATCTTTATCCTTCTACATTTCCTCCCTCCTCCACCTGCATCTCAATCCGTCTCCTTTTTCTGCTCCTCCTCCTTCACCTCCTCCTCCTCTTCCTCCTCCTCCTCCTCTCACTTCTCCTTCCCACTTCTCATTCTTCTTCTCTCCCCACCTCTTCTTCCTTCCTTCCTCCTCCTTTTTCCCACTTCTCATTCTTCTTCTCTCTCCACCTCCTCTTCCTTCCTTCCTTCCTCCTTCCCATTTCTCATTCTTCTTCTCTCTCCACCTCCTCTTCCTTCCTTCCTCCTTCCACTTCTCATTCTTCTTGTCTCTCCACCTCCTCTTCCTTCCTCCTCCTCCTCCTCCTCCTCCTCCACCTAAACCCGCTAGTTGTGTCTTGCATCACAATGGTATCTGAATCCCCCCCCCCTCTCCCCCCCCTTCTCTTCCTCCCTCCCTCCCTCCCTCCCTCCCTCCCTTCTTTCCTCTCGACATTACTATTCACTTCTTCCTTCTGTCTTGTCTCTCCTTCTCCTCCTTCATTCTCTTATCTCTCTTCATTTTTCTCCCTACCCCCCACACACACGCACAAGCACACACACACACACACACACACACACACACACACACACACACACACACCTCGGGGCAACATCCACACCACAAACATTTTTATCATCGTCATTTTTCGGCTTTTCATACAATTTTTAGACCCTGGATGTTCATTTTTTTTTGTTTTATTTTAGCTTTTTTTGTCATGAGGTGGATTTTTGAGACCTCCACCCACCCTCGCCCCCACCCTCACGCCCATCGTCTCCACACCCTCATTCCTTCCCCTCCCTCCATCTCGCCCCACCCTGACGCCCACCCTCAACACCCCCCCTCCTTCCATCCCCTCCCTTCCCCTTCCCTCCCCCCACCTCTCCCTTCCATCACGCCCATCCCACCCACCTCTCACACTTTCACCCACACCCTCTTTTTACCTCCTTCACCTCTCCCTCCTTCCTCACCCTCACGCCCACCCTCTCCACCCCCCTCCTTCTACCTCCCTCGTCCCTCCCTCCTTCCCTTCTTCCTTACCTCACTCTCCCACCCATCCTCTCCACCTCCTCCACTCTCATCCACTGGCTTCTTCCACCTCCTTCACCCCTCCCTCCCTCCCTCCTTCATGCGACCCCCTCATCCACACCCTCTTTCTGTCTCCCTGACCCCTCCCTCCTTCCCCCCTCCCTCATGCCCCACCCTCGCCAAAACAACCCCGCCCCGCCCGTCCATCCTTCCCTTGCAACAGGTGACTTCAGAGAAACATTCCTTCGCTTTTTATTTATAGGGTTAACTTTTTTTTTCCTTAAGGGGAGGGGAAGGTGTGCCAATGAAAATAAAAATGGAAGAACGCGATGTTGTTGTTTTTGCCGTTTGTTTCCTTGTGTTTAATATTTATGTGGTGACGAGCTTAGAGCCTTTTTCTTATGTTCCTTTTTTAATGGTATATTTTAGTTTATTTACACCGTTTAAAGAATTGGAGTTTGGAGCATTGAATATGGTATGACATCAAGTTTATATACCTATTGCTTACATTCACTTTTCTTTAGTATGTGTTTTTATTTATATACACTGTTTAAAGAATGGAGTTTGCAGCTTTGAAATGTGATAAAGTAATAGATTTGTATATCTATTCCTTATATTCCTTTCTTTTAGTATACCTTGGCATATTTACACTGTCTAAAAAATGAGAGTTTGAAGCACTGTAAAACATTTATCCACATTCCTTATTGATTTTTTCTTCGTATATGTTATTTTACTTACAATGTTTGAAAATATGAGTTTGAAGCATATGTAAAACGTTTATACACATATTCCTTAGACTTATATCTTATTTTACTTACGCTAAAAAATCGGAGTTTGATTTTTATTACTTATCTATTATTTTTTGCGCTAGGTATGACGAGCGAGTCCACATTTTCGTATGACGCAGAGATTCTAAAATGCGACCTTCATGGTATCGCAATCATAAGAATCTGCTACGTCCCCTTAATCCCCCACTCCCCCGCCGTCCCTTTCAACCCCTCCAAAAAAGTTGTTGATAATGCATTAATTTCGGTACTCACTTAAAAAAACTCATACTTCTGAATAAAGAAAATTAATAAGGGAAAATTTTTAGTCACAGTCAAACGCCCACAACCTTGATGGAAATGTTAAGAGCAACGAACGCCGCTTTAATGAATACTTGATGGGCGGCTGCGAGTATTTTTTTCTCTTGTTGGCAATCATATACGTCTGTTTCGCCTTCCTCATTATCATTATTACTGTGTTTGTAGAGACGTACGATGGGTTACGCGATTATTATTGTTCATTCTCTCTCTCTCTCTCTCTCTCTCTCTCTCTCTCTCTCTCTCTCTCTCTCTCTCTCTCTCTCTCTCTCTCTCTCTCTCTCTCTCTCTCTCTCTCTCTCTCTCTCTCTCTCTCTCTCTCTCTCTCATCCATATTGTCTCCTCTCCTTCCTTCCCCTCCATTATCGTTCTAGGAAAATTAATCTCATATTGCGTTGGTTTTCCCATGATCTGTTATTTTCCTTTTATTTCTGTTCCATTTTCTTCGTATTTTTTTCTTTAGCTCCTTCAAATACCAAGACAGTTTCCCTTCTGAGTTTATCTTCTCCCTCACAGGCTCAGGCAACCGGAAATTACACGTTTTTGTCCTTTGTGTCATATTGTCTCAGTTTGTGTTGGGTTATTCAGGCTTTTCGTTTCCCTGATTTCCGTCATGCACAATAGATACATATTTCTCCTTCACGGCATCACTTTATTCAATCAATCTCTTTTTCTTTCTCTGTATATCGAGTTATTTCAATATTTATACACGTTTTCCTCAGTTTTTATTTGGTACATGTGCAATACAGATACATATTTCTCCTTTAAATCGTTACTTTATTTAATCAGTCTCTCTTTTCTTTCTCTGTATGTCGAGTTCTTTCAATAGTTATACATCTCTTTTCCTCAGTTTCAGATACATATTTCTCCTTTAAATCGTTACTTTATTTAATCAGTCTCTCTTTTCTTTCTCTGTATGTCGAGTTCTTTCAATAGTTATACATCTCTTTTCCTCAGTTTTTATTTGGTACATGCGTAATACAGATACATATTTCTCCTTTAAATCATTACTTTATTTAATCAATCTCTTTTTCTTTCTCTATACATCGCTTTTCAATATTTATACACCTATTTTCCTTAGTTTTTATTTGGTTCTTTTTCACTCCTTTTGTTGCTACTTCCTTCCTGTTCTTCCTTCAGATATTTTACATTTTTTATCTTATTACTCCTCTATTCATTATTTGTTTGTTTTTTTCCTACTCTATAATCTTCATCTTTCGTCATCGCACCCACCATGTAATTTCGACCACCTCATTTTCATCATTCCTACTCGGTTATCGCTCCCGCTATCTATATCTACCCTTCTTCCGCTCATCCTTATTGTTTCGTTTTTATTCTACTTTCATAATGTATAAATCTCTCACGAAGTTTATGAGAGAAGCAACTTACGAGGCTAAAAACCGTATATACATTGACGTCTTTTTTTCTTATATTTACGAAGGCGGAAAATCTTTACGCTGAAGATTTTTATGCAAAGGTTACTCGTGCGTGTGTGTTCAAAGAGCTTAAGGTCAAGGTACACACACACACACACACACACACACACACACACACACACACACACACACACACACACACACACTCCCTTCCCCCCTTTTTGAAACACGCGATATATCTCCTCAAACCTTCCTATTTCTCATTCCATTTTTCACAACGTTCTTGATCCATTTTATCCAACATATATTTTTCTCTTCTTATCTGTCCTATTTTCCTTCATTTACCTGTTTTATTTCTTGTTTTTCTCCTTTCAGAACACTTATATCCTCCTCTTTTTATTTTTTTTTCTGTCTACTTCAACTTCATTCAGTCCCTATTATCTACTTTTTTTTCTCACTTGCCGCGTTTTCTTTCGCTTGTTCTCTTTCTTTCTCCCCTCAGACAACACTTCCACGCTCCTTTGTTTAATCAGTTTGTTTCTCTGTTCTTTTCTGTTACTCTGTTTTTTCTGTTTTTGTTTTTTTGTTTCTCTGCTTTTTTCTGTTTTTCTGTTTGTTTGTTTTGTTTTTGTTTTTTTCTGTTTTTGTTGTTGTTCAGTTTTTTCTGTTTCCCTGTTTTTCTGTTTTTCTCTGTTTCTCTCTCTCTCTCTCTCTCTCTCTCTCTCTCTCTCTCTCTCTCTCTCTCTCTCTCTCTCTCTCTCTCTCTCTCTCTCTCTCTCTCCCTTCTTTTGTCTCTTCTCTTCCCGTCTACGCCCTCCAAAACGCCTCCAATGTCCTTCCCGCTAGTTGTTCATTTTTTCTTCTCTCTTGTTTTCCCTTCCCTTCCTTTGTGCATGTTTCATTCTCCTGTTTTTTTATACATGTTCCTTTTTTTGGTTCCCTGTGTTCTCCTCCCTCTTGAGCTTCCTCCTTCTTTCATTTCATACACGGATCTTTTCTTTCTTCTTTTTTTACTGTCTTGCTTAATTTCTCCTCCACTTTTTTAAGATCTTTGTTATTTTTCTTTTCTTTTGACTCCACAATTTTTTTCCCACTAAGTTTAAATACGTCCCTTCAACACCTTCATTAACCTCCTTCTATTCCACTCCCTGTTCCTTCCTTTACTCCTTTACTCCTGCTCCTACTACTCTTCCTCCTCCTCCTCCTCCTTCTTCTCTTCCTTCTTCGCTATCCATCACCAACCCTGCTCATTCCTCCCTTCTCTTCCTCCTTCCTCCTTCGTTTTCTTTTACCAACCCTGCTCATTCCTCCCTTCTCTTCCTCCTTCCTCCTTCGTTTTCTTTTACCAACCATGCTCATTCCTCCCTTCTCTTCCTCCTTCCTCCTTCGTTTTCTTTTACCAACCATGCTCTTTCCTCCCTTCTCTTCCTCTTGCTCTTCGTCCTTCGCTTTCTATTACAACCCTGCTCTTTTTTTCCTTCCTTATCTTTCTCCTGCTCTTCCTCCTCCGCTTTTTATTACCAACCCTGCTCTTTCCTCCCTTCTCCTCTTCCTCCTTCTCTTCGTCCTTCGCTCTCTATCACCAACCCTGCTCCTTCCTTCCCTTCTCTCCTCTTCCTACCCTCATCCACGCCTCACACGCACACAGTAATCGTAGCTTCCTTTTTTTCCCTTAGTTTTCATTACATCTTCCTCCCTTCTCAATTTCCGTCAAGTGGACATAAAAATAAAAAGATAATTACAGTCTCGAACGTGCGGCTGGGAACTCACTTCTTGCAGTCACGAGGACACACACACACACACACACACACACACACACACACACCATCTCGCTCTCTGCTTCGCCTCACTCGCCTTCCCTGTCCTTCCCTTGTCTTGGTTCTGTTAGTGAGATGAAAGGACGGGGACGAGGATGAAGGCAAGTGAAAATATAGAAACGAGGATGAGAAACAGAGTGGTGAAGGATAACGAAGGAAGAAGAGAAGAAGAAACGGAGAATGAGGATAAGTAATAAAATGATAAACGAGGACGAAGACCGGAATGATGGCAAGGAACAGGATGAGGACTGAAGAAAAGAGAAAGAAAAAGAAGAGAAGGAGAAATGAAGGATATATAGAATTGAGAGGACAAAGACGAATAATGACAATGATTAACGAAGAGGAAGAGCAAAACGAGAGCAAGGAATAGTATGAGAAATGAGTAAAAGAGAAGGAAGAAGAGAAAAAGAAGAAAAGAAAAAGTTATAGCAATGAGAGGATGTGGGTGAGACGGGAGTAAATGATAAAAGAGAGATAGGAGAATGAGAAACAAAGCGGGTTCAGAAAGGGAAAACAAAAGGAACCAAAAGAAAAAGGAAATGAAGAAAAATAAGGGATAGAGCAATCAGAGGAAGAGGACGAAGATGAATAATAAAAAAAAAAGATAAACGAGGGCGAAAAATGGAATAAGAGCAAGGAGCCATTTGAAGAGGAAAATAAAGAAGGAAGAAGAGGAAAGAAAGATATGAAAAAAAGTTATACCACTGTGAGGAAGAGGACGAAGACGAATAAAAATAATAATACGGGGGCAAGGATCTATTTGAAGAGGGAAATGAAGAAGGAAGAAGAGGATAGGAAGAAATGAAGGAAAGATACAGAACTGAGAGGACAAGGACGAAAGGAAATTAAAGAAAAGAGAAATGATGTCAAGGAGCTGAATACGTATAATTATAAGGCCGAGGATGAGTATAAAGAGCGAATGAAAGAGAAGGAAGAAGAGAAGGAAAGAAGGAAGAAGAGAAGGAAGACAAGAAGGAAGGAAGGAAGAGGAGAAGTAAAGCAATGCAATAAAACGATGACCGTGGACAAGGTAGATGAAGAGGATATCGACGACGTGTTGAAACTCATTATCATTCATAAAAATCCACACAAAAAATAGATATCGTGACGTATCCTTAGTATTTTTTTTATTGTTTTATTTCAGCATCATTCACCTCAAAAGAGCGACAGAAAAATGAGATCTGCATGAACTCTCTCTCTCTCTCTCTCTCTCTCTCTCTCTCTCTCTCTCTCTCTCTCTCTCTCTCTCTCTCTCTCTCTCTCTCTCTCTCTCTCTCTCTCTCTCTCTCTCTCTCTCTCTCTCTCTCTCTCTCGCCGGAAACTGATTTACTTTTTCTCTTTATTTCGCTGTATCACACATTTTACGTTTATTGTGAGTCATTAGTTATATTTGTCACAGTGAGTGGGTTTTATATTTTTTTCAATTTATTTAATGGTCGGCAGGACTCAACTAAATCTTTTACTTGTATTATTTTATTCTTTTGTCCTCCCACGATCATTCTTGCCCTTTTTTTTGTACCGTTCAAGAATTAATCCTTTTTTGCTTATTCATACGTCCACAGTGATGCTGCCTCGACTTAATATAATAAAGCCTTATCTATTTATTTTCTACCTATTTATTATTATTATTATCATCATCATTATTATTACCATTATTATTATCATCATTAGTGGTAGAAGTATTCAATTACTTATTTACTATGCTGATTTATTTATTATTATTATTATTATCTTCGAACGTTAAGTGTGGAGGTAAGTAATTTTGCTGTGGTGGAGGAGAGAGTAATGGTGGCAGGCTGATGGATGCCACGCACGTAGACACACTGGTTGGGGGTGGGGGCGTGAAAGGGGGGAGTAGGAGGGAGAGTGGGAAGGGGAAGAGAGGAGGGAGACGGGGGAAGGGGAAGAGAGGAAGGGGAGGGGAGAGGGAAGTGGAAGATGAGTATTGGTGCTTAATGAAGGTATGAATACAGAGAGAAAGAGAAGAGAAAGAGAAGTAAAGAAGAAGAAGAAAAACGATAAAGAGGAAAGGGACGGGGAGGGGAAGGAGGGGGTGAGTGATGATGCTTAATGAAGAAATGAAGAAAACGAACCAACTGGAGAATGGGAGATGGAAAATCTAAATGGAGAAGAAAGAAGAGTAGATTCACTTACTGAAGAAATGAAGAAAAAGAAAACTGAAGAAAATTAATGAAGAAAACAAAGAAAGATGGAGAAAAGGCGAATCACTTACTGAAGAAATGAAGAAAACGAAGAAAACTGAAGAAAAGGCGAATCATGAACTGAAGAAAATTAATGAAGAAAACAAAGAAAACTGGAGAAAAGGCGAATCACTTACTGAAGAAAACTAATGAAGAAAACAAAGAAAACTGGAGAAAAGGCCAATCACTTAATGAAGAAAATTAATAAAGAAAGCGAAGAAAACTGGAGAAAAGGCGAATCATGAACTGAAGAAAATTAATGAAGACAACAAAGAAAACAGGAGAAAAGTCGGAAGAAAATTTAAAAGGAGAACAAAGAGAGAGCAACATCATTAAAATTGAGAAAATACGAAGTGAAGAAAAGGCGAAAAAAAACAAAAGAAGGAGAACAAAGAAGAGAAGTATCAATAAAAAAAGAAAAGAAAATTAGGAAGTGAAGAAAAGGCGGAGGAAAATCTAATAGGAGAAAAAAAAGAGTAACATCACTTAAAAAAAATATACTTAAAGAAAAATATGATAATCTTTTAATAATAGTGAGGACATGTAGCGACGTGATCCGTATACTACATGAGTTTGGTGGTGGTGGTAGTGGTGGTGGTGATGGTGGTGGTAGTGTGATGGTGGTGGTGGTGGTGATGGTGGTGGTAGTGTGATGGTGGTGGTGGTGGTGGTGGTAGTGTGATGGTGGTGGTGGTGGTGGTGGTGTAAGGGGTAGTATCGGCGGTGGTGGTGGTAGTGTGGTAGTGTGGTGGTAGTGTGGTGGTGGTGGTGTAAGGGGTAGTATCGGTAGGTCACCTGGAGATAATGGAGGCGATAGGTGGTGGTGCACTTCAGCTGTTGCCAGGCGGTGGTGGTGGAGGTGGTGATAAGAAGTGGTGGAGGTCATTTATTTTGGGGGCTGGTCAGTGATGGCTTCTGGGTACATTGTGTGGTGGTGATGGTGTGTGCGTGTGTGTGCGTGTGTGTGTGTGTGTGTGTGTGTGTGTGTGTGTGTGTGTGTGCGGTGATAACAGCTGGAAATGAACACTTGAAAACTTTAAAAAACAAAAATAGAGAGAACGAGAGAAATTAAGAAAGTCTCTGGTGGTGACAACAACAACAACAACAACAACAACAACAAACATACAAACATACAAACAAACGAACAAACCATCAAACTCACCATTGTTAACTAACCCAACTAAAAAAAAATAAAAAAAAAGTCTTTACCAGCCCACCCCACCCACCTCCCCCTCCCCAAGCACCCTCCCCCCTCCCCCCTTCAATACACCCTTCCCCTCCCCCTTCCTACAACCCACCCACCCCTCTCTCCCTCCCAAACACCCTCCCCCCTCCCCCTCCCCTCAACCCACAATACCTCCCACTGTTTACCCCAACCCCTATAAGGTCACCCCCTCCATTACCCCTACTTGGCTTGCCCTCACTCCCCCCTCCCTTACACCCTACAGCTCTCTTCCCCCTCTCTCTCTCCCTTCGTTTGCTTCCTCCTCTTCTATCTCCTCCTTCCCTTACAGCTCTCCCCCTCTCTCCCCCTCTCCCTTCTTTTGCTACCTCCTCAACCATCTACTCCCTCTTCCTTCCTTCCTTTCTCCCTATCATCACCCTTTACTTACCTTACCTCTCTTCCTCTGATACCTCCCTCACTACCTCCTCCCTTTAACATTTCTCCCTCCTTCCCTCTCTACTCTCCTTCCTTCTCTATCCTACTCCCTCATCTGTTACCTTCTTCAGTGCCTCCTCCCCTTCTAACACCCTTCCCCCATCCCTCCGCCACCCCTTACTTAGCTTACCTTCTTATTTATTTACTGTCTCTCTACCTCTCTCTACCCTACCTCCCTTTGCCCTTCTCTTCCCTGTCTGTCTTATTTCTTTATTTATTTCCTACCTCTTTCATTACCTCCTTGCCTTGTAACAGTCTTCTCTCTCTATCTTCCTTCCCCCTTCTCTTCCTTATCCTGCCCCTCTCATTCATTTATTGTCTCTCTCTCTACCTCTCTCTACCCTACCTCTCTTTATCCTTCTCTTTCCTATCTCCCATCCCTACCCTTTTATTAATTTTCTCCCCCTTTCACACTCTTCTCCCTCTCCTCACCCTTCCCCTCCTTATCCATCCTCCCCCCCTTATTCATTTGCTATCTCAAACTCCTCCCTTCCTTTACCTTCGTCTCCGTTCTCTCCCCTGCTTACCTTACCTCTCATTCATTTACCATCTCTCCCTCCTCCTCCTCCTCCCTATCTCCCTTTTCTCTCCCTTTCTTGCCTAGACGTCCTATTCATCTGTTACCTCCCTCATCGTTTTCATCATCCCGACATCTCTCCCTCCCTCTCTCTTCCTCCCTCTCTCCTTTTATCTACCTTCCTTACCCCTTTATTCATCTACCTCCCTCCTTCACCACCATCTTCACCCTCAACATCTCTCCGTTCCCTCTCTCTCCCTCCCTCCGCTACCTTCATCATCCCCAATATATCTCCCTCCCTCACCTTCTCCCTCCCTCCCTCCTTTTATCTACCTTCCTTACCCCTTTATGCATCTACTTCCCTCACCATCACCTCCTCCACCCTCAACATGTCTCCCTTCCTTCTCTCTCCCTCCCTTTCTCCGGTACCTTCATCATCGCCAACATTTCTCCCTTCCTCTCTTCTTCCCTCCCTCCTTTTATCTACCTTCCTTACCCCTTTATGCATCTACTTCCCTCACCACCACCTCCTCCACCCTCAACATCTCTCCCTTCCTTCTTTCCTTCTCTCTCCTTCCCTTCCTCCGCTACCTTCATCACCCCTAACATCTATCCCTCTTTCTCCCCCTCCCTCTCTACTTTTACCTACCTTACTTACTCTAATTCATCTGCTACCTCCCTCCCTCACCCTCTTCACCCTCAACACCTCTCCCTCCCTCTCCCTCTCTCTCCCTTCCTCTCTCCTTTTACCTACCTTACTTACCCTAATTCATCCGCTACCTCCCTTCCTCACCCTCTTCTCCACCCTCAACATCCCTCCCTCCTTCCCTCTCCCTCCCTCTCTCTCTCTCTTCTGGACGCTCCCACGGCCTTGTCTTCGAACCCCACCCCCACCCCCACTTCCACCCCCACCCAACCTTTTTTTCTAGTAATCTTCCAGACCGCGCGAGAGCAAGACAGAGGCAGCTTGGCCCCTTAAAAACAAGTCTGGCGCCGATTCCTCCCGTCCAAGGTCGCCCGGAGCAGAAGAAGGCGGTGAAGGAGGGGAGATTAGAACGGGAGAAACAATACGGCACGTCCTCCTCCTCATCTTCCTCTTCTTCCTCCTCCTCCTACTCTCCTCCTCCTCCTCTTGATGGTGTTACTTGTGTTTCTTCTTTTTCTTCTTCTTCTTCTTCTTCTCCTTCTTCTCCTTCTCCTCCTTCTCCTTCTTCTCCTTCTTTTTCTTCTTTTCCTTCTTCTCCTCCTTCTCCTTTTTTTTTCTTTTTTTTCTTCTTCTTCTTCTTCTTCCTACGTTTCCTTATGTTCTGGCATCTTAATTTCATCTCTTTCCTCATACGTTTTCATTTCCTCTCTCTCCTCCTCCTCCTCCTCCTCCTCCTCCTCCTCCTCCTGGTGCTGCTGTTATTTCCTTTTTCTTCCTCCTCTTCTTCTTCTTCCTACGCCTTTTTATGTTCGAGCCTCTTAGTTTCATCTCATTCTCCTTCATTTCCTTTCATTCTCCAGATTTCCCTTCCTTCCTCCTCCTCTTCTTTCCTAACATTGTTTTCTCCTCTCATCTCTCCTCCTCCTCCTCCTCTCTCTCACTTCCTCCTTTTTCTCTGCTTCTCTTTGCATTCCCTCACCCATTTCCTAATTGTCTCTACTCCCTCCTCCTCTCCTTCCTTATTATTGCTTTTTCCCCACATCCCTCTACTTCCTCCTCCCTTCTTCCTTTTTTCTCCTTCTTTTCTCATTACTTCGCCCTTTTTCTCTTTTTCTTGAAGCTCGTAAGGCTGATAAATTATTAGGAAACAAGGAAGTAAAATATTGAATGAAAATGGAGAGGATTTAGTGAGGCAACCGGATAAGGAGAAGGGAGGACAATTAATATGAGGAGAAAGAGAAGACGAGAAAGGAGGAAGAGGAGGCAAATGGGGAAAGGAGGGAAAAAGGAATAATAATGAAAGAAGAGGCAGAAAAAGAATTAAGGAAATAACCAGACAGCAGGAAAAGGAGAAGGAATATGAGGAGAAGGGGAAAACGAGAAAGGAGAAGGAGGAAGAGTCAAATAGGGAAATGAGCAATAAGGAATAACAATAAAAGAAGAAGCAGAAAAAGAAGAGGATAGGTATAATCAGGCAGCCGGAAAAGGAGAGAGAAAAAAGAGAAAAGAGAAATGAGAGGGGAAATGAAAAAGGAGATAATCAAGCAGCAGAAAAGAAGAGCCAGATAAAGAGGAAAGAAGATAATCAGGTAACAGGAAAAGGAGAAGGATTTTGAGAAGAGGAAGAAAACGAGAAAGGAGGAGGAGGAGGAGGAGGCAAATGGGGAGAGAAGCAAAAAAGGAATAACAATGAAAGAAGAGCCAGATAAAGAGGAAAGAGAAGATAAACAGGTAACAGGAAAAGGAGAAGGATTTTGAGAAGAGGAAGAAAACGAGAAAGGAGGAGGAGGAGGAGGAGGAGGAGGAGGAGGCAAATGGGGAGAGAAGCAAAAAAGGAATAACAATGAAAGAAGAGCCAGATAAAGAAGAGAGGAGATACAACGAAGCTGCCGGAAAAGGAGAGTAGCCCACCTCAAGAGTTAATTACACGCCCGCAGAATCACGACTGGAGAGGGACGCGGGACCGACTCTTTCTTAATTTCGTGCGAGGCTCATCAGAGATCGCTAACAGTAGGGAAAAACTTGCCTTCCACTTACTGTTCAAGGTTGTGGGGGGTGGGGGGGTGAAGAGAAGAGAAGAGGAGAGGAGAGAAGAAGAGAAAAGAGGAGGGAAGAGGAGAGGAGAGGAGAGAAGAGAAGAGAAGAGAGAAGAGAGGGGAAGGGAACGGAAGGGAAGGGAACGGAAGAGAAGGACAGGATAGGAAAGGGAAGGGAAGGGAAGGGAAGGGAAGAGAAGGACAGGAAAGGAAAGGGAAGGGAAGGGAAGGGAAGGGAAGGGAAGGGAAGGGAAGGGATGGGAAGGGAACGGAACGGAACGGAACGGAAAGGAAAGGAAAGGAAGGGAAGGGAACGGAAGAGAAGGAAAGGGAAAGGAAGGGAAGGGAAGGGAAGGGAAAGGAAGGGAAGGGAAGGGAAGGAAAGGGAAGGGAAGGGAAGAGAAGAGAAGAGAAGGGAAAGGAAGGGAATGGAAGAGAAGGAGAGGAAAGGGAAGAAAAGAAAAGAAAAGAAAAGAGAAGAGAAGAGAAGAGAAGAGAAGAGAAGAGAAAGGAAGAGAAACAGAGACAAGGAGAGACAAGACAGACAGAGATGGTGAGGGGGTGAGGATGGTGTGTGTGTGTGTGTGTGTGTGTGTGTGTGTGTGTGTGTGTGTGTGTGTGTGTGTGTGTGTGTGTGTGTGTGTTCTTATCATAAATTGTCCCCACTCCTTCTAATTCTTCCTTTATTCTTATTTTTATTATCATTATTATCATCATTATTACTTTTAAAAACATCTCTCAATTTTCATACATTCATTTTTCTCTTACATATTTCCACGATTGCACGTCTCCTCTTCTTGCTCTTCCTCCTAAACCTCCTTTCATTCCCGTTTCTCTTTTTCTTCTCTTTCTTTTTATTATTATTTTTTTGTCTCATTTCGTTGCCAAGCGTTTAGACTCATCGCTTAACTTCGTCCAGTATTTTGCCAATGTATTTTTTTGCCTCTTTCCCACTCCTTATAATCATGTCTACACTTCTTCATTTCTCCCTCTCCCTCTCCCTCTCTCTCTCTCTCTCTCTCTCTCTCTCTCTCTCTCTAAGGGCGTGGTGCTTATAATGTCTCCTGCTCCGAGGGGCGGCGCCAAGGAGGTGTTGCAAGTCATCCTCCTCCTCCCCGCCCCCTCTTGCCCCCCTCTCATTCCTGTCCTGCCTCGCCCTGCCCCCACCTGCGCCTCACCCTCTCACCCTCTGCCCCGCCGTGTCCTGTCCAACCGCCTTTTTGCTAACCTTATTCCCATCCGCTTTACGCAATCCACTGGTGTCCCTTATTGACTGCACCTCTCCTCTCTTTGCAACACTCCGGTCCTATTTATATGCCTCTTAGACCTCCTCGTGTTTTTTCGGTTCCTCCTCGACTAATTTACGTTCTTTTATACCTGTTCTTCCTTCCTCCTCGTGTTTTTTCGGTTCCTCCTCGTCTAATTTACGTTCTTTTATACCTGTTCTTCCTTCAATATGTCCTTTTCTTTACCTATCCTCGTCTCTCTCCTCTCTGCAACACTGAGGTCCTGAATGTCTCCCTCATATGCATAGTCACCTTTCATATTCATTTCTTACCTCTCCGTTTGATTCCCGTTCTTTCACTACCTGTTCTTCTTTTGATCTCTTCTTTTCCTGACCTATCCTCATCTCTTTTCCCTTTGCAACATTCAGGTCCTGTATGCATGCCTCTTAGTCCCCTCCTTCCCCTTCTTTTTTTTTCCATCCCGTTTGAATCCGGTCTTTTTCCTCTCCATTCTTCCATTGATCTGTCCTTCTCCTGACCTATCCTCATCTCTCTCCTCTCTGCAATGACCTTTTCTCGTTCCTCCCTCTCGGCAACACTCAAGTCCCCTCCAATCCATCGTTTTCATTCATCTTCCTCTTCCTCGCGTTACCAAGATCTACACTGACTCCCAAACTCTTCACCCTCCATCTTGCTTCATTCCACTAGTTTCTGAGTATCCATGCAAGTTCAAATTCCCCTTCAATCCATCCTTTCAATTCCCCTTCCCCTCCCTCGCGTTACCAAGATTTACACGGCCTCCCAAACTTTTCACCCTCCATCTTGCCTCACTCCATTAGTTTCTCAGTATCCATGCAAGTTCAAATTCCCCTTCAATCCATCCTTTCAATTCCCCTTCCCCTTCCTCGCGTTACCAAGGTTTATAATTTTCCGTGGATCTTCAGTCAAACCACGATTTCCGCTGGCATGGTTCTCCTATTTCCGCGGTTTTCTGACTTGTCCGCGATCTTCCAAAGCTACGGTCGATTTCACGGTATTACTCACCATCATCATCATCAGCAATAACAAGAAACAAATGAGAACCACGCTAGCAGAAATCGTGGTTTGACTGAAGATCAACGGAAAATTTGCCCAGTGTAATGGGCTCCCAAACTTTTCACCCTCCATCTTGCCTCACTCCACTAGTTTCCGAGTATCCAGGCAAGCTCATATTCCCCTCCAATCCCGCCCTCACGTCTGGTCACTCTCGCCCCGCGCCACGCCCCTCCGGCAGACAGATGCAGGTCCCCGTTAAATGTTAGGTGTCGTCCGGGCAGCATCACGGATATTCGCCTCATAGCAAGTCCAGTTTTTGTAACGTTGATGCTCTACCTGGCCCGCCCCCTCCTCCTCCTCCTCCTCCCTCCTCTTCCTCGTCTTCCTCCCTCGTTTGGTAACTCCCCTCCACGGCTTGGATACTCCCCTTTATTCATTCTCTCTCTCTCTCTCTCTCTCTCTCTCTCTCTCTCTCTCTCTCTCTCTCTCTCTCTCTCTCTCTCTCTCTCTCTCTCTCTCTCTCTCTCTCTCTCTCTCTCTCTCTCTCTCTCTCTCTCTCTCTCTCTCTCTCTCTCTCTCTCTCTCTCTCTCTCTCTCTCTCAAACACACAAACAAGCAAACAAATACAAAACACTTAGCAACACACACACACACACACACACACACACACACACACACACACACACACACGCGAGGCTTATCAGAGAGAGAGAGAGAGAGAGAGAGAGAGAGAGAGAGAGAGAGAGAGAGAGAGAATCGTGTTTTGTCACCTGTCTTCGGGAAACACCAACACCTGACAAGTGGACCGGATCCCTCAAGTAAATGTACCGTGACACCTTGATTCACAGGTAAGACAAAAGGTGAGGTATTGCAACCCTTGATGAAAGAGATCCACCCGAGGGGAAAAAGGAGGAGAGAAGTCTGGGAGAAGGGAAAAAATGGAGGAAACCAATCCGGGAAGTGGGCAGAAATGGAGGAAAAGAGTTCGGGAAATCGTGGGAAAAGGACAAAGTAGAGAAAATGGGTTCTGGAAAGGGAAAAATAGAGGGAAGGAGTTCGGGAAGAAGGAAAAATAGAGGAAAGGGGAAAAAATGGAGGAAACGAGTCCGGGAGGGAGAGAAAAATGGAGGAAAGAAGTTCGGAAAAAGAGGAAAAATTAAAGAAAAAACAAAAAAGAGCACATACGGGAAAATATGAAGGAAAGAAGTCTGGGAAAGGGGAAAAAATAAGAAAACAAATCCGGGAGAGAGAAAAATGGAGGAAAAGAGTCTGAAAAGGGAAAAAAATGAAGGAAAAGTTCAGAAAAGGGAAAAAATGAAGGAAAAGTTCAGAAAAGGGAAAAAATGAAGGAAAAGTTCAGAAAAGGGAAAAATGAAGGAAAAGTTCAGAAAAGGGAAAAAATGAAGGAAAAGGACGAAGTGGAGGAAAGGAGTTCGGTAAAGGAGAAAAATGGAAGAAAGAAATCTAGGAAAAGGGGAAAAATGAAGGAAACGAGTCCGGGAAGGAAAGAAAAATTAAGGAAAAGTTCAGAAGAGGAAAATTGAAAGAAAAAACAAAAAAAAGCACATGAAGGAAAAAATGGAGGAAAGAAGTCTGGGAAAAGAGGAAAAATGCAGGAAAAGTATGGAAAAGGGAAAAAATGAAGGAAAAGAATTCATGGTATGGAGGTGGAGGACGAGGAAGAGGAGGAGGAGGAGGAGGAGAAGGAGGCGGTGGTAATGGTAGTTGTGGAAACGAGATAAGAAAATCGTGCAATTAATTACTTCTTGAGAGAGAGAGAGAGAGAGAGATTATGAAATTTGACACCTTGTAAAACACGCTTGTCTCGTTGCATACCTGTGTCTTCATTGCTTATGTGCATTCTCTCTCTCTCTCTCTCTCTCTCTCTCTCTCTCTCTCTCTCTCTCTCTCAAGAAGTAAATAATTGCACGATTTTCTTATCTCTTTTCTACAGCTACCATTACCACCGCCTCCTCCTCCTCCTCCTCCTCCATATCATCATCATCAGAAAGAGAGAGAGAGAGTGAGTCTGGAGCGTGTCACCTCGGCCGGAAGGGAATAAGAGGCATGAGGAAAGCGAGTGGTGAGTTGTCTGACCCTGAGGAAGGAGACCCAGCTTCCCTTCCTTCCCTCCCTCCTTTCCCTTTTACTTCCCTCCCTCCTTTCCCGCTTCCATTCCCCTTTCGTCTCCATCCCAAGCCTCTCTTCCTCACTCCCACACTTATTACCCTTTGAATATATCTCCTCTCTCTGTCGTGTGTGTGTGTGTGTGTGTGTGTGTGTGTTAAATGCGCCGCGCCAGTACGGTTACCTTGCGTTGAGGTCGGCACGGGCGTGGTCGAGGCCACACATATATATATACAGCCGCCTTGCATGAAGAAACCAGTCTACTCGAGGCAGTCATCGTGCGCACGTCATGAAGGCTCTGGTAACCCCCTCCTCCACTCCCCTTTGTTTACTGTGCGAGGAAGCGTTTGCGTGGATGTGTCACTGCGGGGATGAGTTACCTAATGTTGTGTGTCTCCGCTGTCCAAGTGAAAGTGTGGTGATCAAGGATAACTGAGTGGCCTGGGAACGTGTGCCTGTGTGCGGAAGACGGTGGTGGTGGTTGTGTTGCTTCCTCACGTTCTCACCTGCGCGGCGGCGTGTTTACCTGCCTTCCCCTCTTCCTCTCCCGCTTCCTTGATTCCTTCTCTTCCCGTATTTACTTCCCTCCCTCTCCCACGCATGTACTCGCAGTCATTAGTTTCTTGACAATTATGCGTTTTTATTTTTCTCCGAGTGGTTGGTGATCAGGTCCCGTATTCTCAGACGCTTTTGGCTCACAACAAATATTTCCAAAGGCCACAAAAGAGATTAGTCAAATTATTAGGAGTTGTTTCCACATTCATGATGCAGAAACTTTGTCAAGGCATCACTAGGCTCATGAAACTACCCATGGAAATATTCACAACGCCTACGGAAGCCTCATCAAATGTGTATGTAAGCCCCATAATGCTCGAGATGGCCCAGTTCTCTCCGTTAACTGCCTCCCACACTTGCCACTTGCCCCCGACCTTGACCTGAGCGATGTCACCCTTACAGCTAACGGCACCGTATCATCAACGTGACCCTTGACACCATGCAATGTCGCGAGGACAGAGGCTGCCAACACAAAGTCTCTTAGTAGTTTTATTCTGAGACGCCACTTTGCTCACCGCAATAGTTTCAACCCCACGACTTGACTGGGCAGGATAATTTCACAGTTTACTTTACTACAAAATCTGTGAAAATTTATTATATTAAGCAATCATGCTACCTAGGATACGCTGAAGGGTTATACATAACTAGGGCAGTACTGCAGACCAGTATATTATTCCTTTGTGAAATTGAATGGGCGCAGAAACCTACCAAGTATCAGAAAAGTACAGTTCACAAGGAGAACAACACTTGCCTTCCCGGCGGTGGCCGTGACAGTTTCACCTTAATACGGCAGACGAGGCGAGTTGGCCGCTCCTGCTGGTGGCGATTCATGACGATGACGCTTCACTTGGCTGTGGTTTCCCCCTTACGAGGATGCCATCAGCAGCACATCAGCCCAAGCGAGGGCGGCACACAAGAGCTCACTCGAGGAAAGCCACGCTGACACTGACCGGAATAAGAGTCCGAGACGAGTGATTCGGTTTTCGAGGCATTTTGAAGCTTCAACACCTAACAACAGTTTAATGGCCACTTCAATAAAGTTGTTAAATTCTAAATGACTAGCAAATTAGGCCATGATTTACCATCATAATAATGACGTGATCAAAATTGCATCATTGGCCTCTGCAAAGCCTGTCAGTGAAGCGGGTCGGGTCAAGACAGTGCGGTAGCTCGCTGCGGGGTAAGGCCGAGCGGTGGGCAAGTATTTATAGCCTTTATGATGAGCAGATGACCGGTAGGCACAGGTGATAGATGATGAGTGACACCTAGTGTGATGAAGGGATGATTATTTTTGTAGATATAAATGATAATTGATTGAACATAATCATAACAATCCTAGTAATTGTCCGTGTTCGTGAGGTATAAATGTAATGGAAGTTTTAGACACATTTATGACGCTGGCAGCATGCATAGCTTGTAGGTTCCCATGTCCACGCTTTGTAGTACTATACACATACAGGTATGTATATTAACATGCACATAGTGTGGTACAGTGGATGTGATGATGACAACAGTGTTGACAAAGGTGTGCATTTCCTCAGGTGCTGCTGGTTCTGGTGTCGTTGGGGCCGGCCTGCATGGGTCGACCCACCACGGTGGTCCAGTTTAGCCCAGTCGGATATTCCCCGGGCGTCGCGCCGGGGTTTGCCTACGCCTTCCGCGCCCCAACTTCTGCTAATGTTCCCCAAGCGAAGGCCTCGGGCCGCTCCCTTCGCCCGCCACGCCTCGCTGCTCCCTCCATCTATAAGACACAGTACCACAGTCAGGACCAGCTGGGCCAATACGCCTTCGGCTACGTGGGCGACGCCTCCACAGCCCACGAGGTGCGCACCCTTGACGGCGCCGTGCGGGGCTCCTACACCTACGTGGACTCCGATGGTCAACTCCAGACTGCCAACTACATCGCCGACCACAAAGGCTTCCGCGTTGAGGCCACTAACTTGCCCCAAGCCCCGCTGCCAGAGGACCCCACGCCAGTCTTCCTGCCGCAGCCCGTGAAGGCGACGCCAGAAGTGGAGGCTGCCACGGCTGCCCACCTCCGTGCCGTCGCTGAGGTGAAGGCCGCCAGGAGAGGTGGGGCGTCACGCAGGTGAAGGACGCCAAGAGGTGAATTGTTCCTCCCCTACCCACACGTCTTCCGTTCCTCCCTCACAACTTCTTCACACTCACACCTCGCTGAGCTCCTCGCCCACAGTCTCACCGAGAGCCTCCCCACGCACCGTCCTTCACCGACCCCTCACGGCCCACACACCACCACCCTTGCGGCCTCATATTACATGGACTCGTGGCAATAATTAAACCCCCTTAATATGGCCTGAAGCGATTCCCACGCCCTGCCCCGGAGAGCACCAGCTGAACCCCTCCCCCTGCGGGTACCACCACCCTTGGCTAATACCCGGTGCACCTCCCGCTGGTGCACGCGGGAGGTCTCTTGACACCGACCGGCGGCTTGAAATTATAGAAGTCAATTTTGGTTTATATTCAGTGACTGGCAGACCGCCTGGTGGCTAGACCCGGGTGGCGGGGTCTCCTCCTCTTGGCTAGGCCCTGGATGTAGATAATAGATTATTTATTGTAGCCCAGCTGTCCCGCCGTCGCCGCCGCCGCAGTCGAGATATTCACAGCTCTTCAAAAACAGTATTATTCCCCAACTCCCCAGTAAGTCCGCCCCGCCCCTCGCTGCCCTGCCGAGGGTAGTAGTCCTGGCGCCCTGTACTTTGAGTAAGTTCTACTGTTGTCTTTTTTGTATTTTTAATAAAAGTTACATAAGCAAAAGTTTCTTTCCATTCTCATCCAATAGACTGTTCATCGACCCAGAGAAATACTGAGCAACGGTGACACGCAACCAACATGTATTGCACGCATTCTTCACGGGTCCTCCCACGCCTCCTCACCGCGATGGAGCGTGTGGCGCGGCGCCGCTCCCTCAGGTGACAAAGGGATCCTCGGGAAGAGTAATCCTGTACACCTTGATCGGAAGATGCATTTCGTTGTACACAAAGAGGGCGGTGTCGGCGTCCAGCGTGGCCTGATAAGCGAGGCTGTATTGAAGCCCCTGTCGCGCCACCTCCTGCAGGAAGAGGCCCAGCGTCTCGTGGCTCCGGCGGGTGCAGGCAAGGAACGCTTCTCGTCTTCCCCGGCGCACTTCGCCATTCCTGTCGCCTCCTGGTTCTCTAGACGTCCTTCCGTCGGCAACTGTTTCCTCTTCACTGTCATGTTCCTTGCCCTCTAAACTCCCTCCGTTTCCTGCTGTCTGCCTCTCGTTGTCTTTTTCTGGGTTTTGCTGTGGATCGTCTGGCTCCTCACTTCCCTCCAAGATGACCCTACAAAAGTACGAAATAATAATCATGTTGCGCGAAACAAAGGAAGCAAGATATCTGGTTCCAGGGTGAAGCAACCAACTCACCTGAGGAGAGTGACCAGGGGCCGCAGAAGTTGACGACAGTAGACTACATCAGCCGCCAAGATCACGTCCACTGGTGGCAGACGAGGGGGGCTGCGCCAGTCCACCTGCATCACCCCAACGAGGCCATGTCCTTGCGGCCCCGCCTCCCGCACTACCTGTCGCAGCAGCAAGGACTCATAAGAACAGCAGAACGTAAGGAGTCTGCAAGAGACCGGTTGGCTTATACAAGGCAGCTCCTGTAAGTCTAACCCCCACCTTACCTCCCTATCCATGAATTTATCCAACCTCTTTTTGAATGTATGTATGGTATTGGCACCCACAACATGACTGCCAAGCCTGTTCCAGTCATCCACCACTCTATTGGTGAACCAAATCTTGCCTATGTCTTTATTGAATCTGAAATTGACTAACTTAAAACCGTTGCGACTCGATCATTCGCAAGCACACACACGCAAAGAAGGGCGGAACAGACAAATCAGGATTGGAAGTGATAGAATTTAGTAATACAAGAAGAAAGAAATGGCAGAAAAGGGATGAAAATGATGATGATAATAATAATAATAATAATAATAATAATAATAATAATAATAATAATAATAATAATAATAATAATAATAATAATAATAATAATAATAATAATAATAATAATAATAATAATAATAATAATAAAATAGAAAAGAAAAAGAAAAAGAAGAAGAGGAAGAAGAAAATCGTGGAGGTTTTTCAACTTGCCACAAAGACGTTGGTTCGGCTTAATATATATATAAAAAAAAAAAAAGCTTCACAGGAGGAGAATTGCAAACTTCTCATCAATCTGAACTTAACATAAACTGAACACATCCATCTACTTACGGCTAGGGTGGGATAGTCCGGGTCGCTGGTGGAGCCCTCTGGAGGAGACCAAACCTGTGGCTCATCGTTCTGGTTTTCCTCCGTCTCTGCCGCCCGTTCCTCCTCCAACTGACGCGTGACACGGGCTTGGAAGGCGTCCAGGGAACTCCTCTGGGAACACGATAGTAGACACGAGTGATCACAGGGGGGGCGAGAGGAGAAATGTATTTATAGCAACTTACGTCTCTCTCTCTCTCTCTCTCTCTCTCTCTCTCTCTCTCTCTCTCTCTCTCTCTCTCTCTCTCTCTCTCTCTCTCTCTCTCTCTCTCTCTCTCCTGGCTCACCTTGAGGGGCGGTTCAGCCAGGTTCAGCGTCAGGTTATGGTGCAGGAGGGTCAGCACGTGGTGGTGGCAGTCGGTGGCGATGTAGGCGGCGGGCGGGGGTTGCTCTTGGGTCGGGGAGGTCAGCATGGCAGCCGCGGAGAACCCCACCCCAGCCCCGAGCTCCAGCACCCTCCTGCCGGCCACTACCATGGGGTTGTTGGCGACCCACTCCGCCAGCACAGCGGCGCCGCACCAGGTGGTCAGCCCCGTGGTGTGGTGGGTGATGCCGCCCCCACTCTCCAGCAGTGTCATTCCCGGAGCCCCCGCCCCGCCGCCCCAACCCACATAGGTTTTGTAAAAGAGGTCAGGCGTGTTCTCAGCTGCAGGGAGGGACTCCAGCTGGAACTCTTTGGGGACTTTCCATCCGCGCGTTCGCCACTGCTCGGCCAGCCACAAGACCACCTTACGCAAGTGCCTTGGGTCCCGAGGGGCTGCTAAGGCACAGGGATTCCTCACACTGGCATCCAGGATCTCATCAATGAAGTGCTGTGGTGGCTGTTCCTGGTGGGAGGCATGGAGGGCCGCATCGATGTGGACCCAGATGGTACGAGAGGTGTCCACGCTCGCGAGGAGTGCACGCGTTATGAGCTCGCACGACCTGTCTGCCATTTCTGCCACGGTATCGTCCCCAGCAAGGCAAAGAGAGTAGTCGTGGTTTTCAGTCCCCTCTCATGGGGCTCGTACACGCGATACTCACGCTGTCACAAACCTCTAAAGGCTCACTCAAGCATTCTCTTCAGAAACCTGTTCTTGTCTCACAGCAGCCAGCCATCACAACACACGCCTGCGCCACATGAACACTGGAATCACTGCTGTGCCATTATAGGCGGCAAAAATAGCGTACACTTCACCATTTTCTTATTAACAACCATTGGCTACCTTGAATCTTCTTTCACATTATTTCATGACATTGTGCACGACAGAAAAGGAGACTTAGGCGATGGGAAAACAATATTGTACTGTATTTATAGCCAGCGAGTGGCAGCCACACGCCGAATCGAAATGGCCAGCACGCCGCCAAGTAGTCGCTTTCTCTTGACGAGCAAGATTAGGGGTGAGGAGTGCCACGCGGAGCCGGAGCCACAGTCGAGCGTTTAAAAGCATGCAGATTGAGAGTATTATTCTTAAACCTATACGCAGTGCATGGATAAGCGAGGCACCACAAACCACAATATAGCCCTAATAACCGAGAGCAGGTTCACTGAGGAGGAGGTTTGGGAGGAGCACAGCGCCACGGCTTGGGCGGGACGATGCTGCTCACGGCGCTAAGTGAAGGGCGCGTCTGTTGTCTCTTGGCGGCGACACGGCAGCTTTTCTCCTGGCGGGCTCAGGGCCAACATTTCACGCTAGTGCCCCTTGGCACCTATAGCCACACACAATTGTGCCTACACACACACACGAACACACACACACATACACACACACACAAAAAAAAATAAAAATAAAAAAATTGGTTTGCCTTCCCCTTAGAGGAGAGAGAAGAAAGAGACGTGGTTGTAGTGCAGGGCGATGAAAGAAATGGAAATTATTGACAAGGATGACCTGTTTGTATAGAATACTAGAAATACAAGAGGTCACGGAAAAATATTAATGCGGACAAGATGCCTGAGACTTATTAAGAAACACAGCTTTGCTCATAAATGCATTAATTCAATGGACACTTGGAATGACCTAAAAAAGATGAGACTTCAAGTCAAAATTATTCACGAATTTAAAAGCAAAACTTGATAAACTCAGATTTGGAGATGAAATCCCTCGGGTGTGACTCGCTGCCGTCCAGGCATGAACATCATATTTTTTTTATTTTTATAATTATGCAAATATTTAGTGGCACAACACTGCTGCACAACCACACGTTGTAGCTTTTGCCACACAATATATTTTTGCACTTCCAACTATTATATAACGGCTAATTTGCTTCGTTTATTGATCCGTAATATACGCGACTAATCAAAGAGCATGACATTTACGCTGGAACACAGACTAAACACGGCTGTTCTGCGACATGGCTTCGGCCACATGATAGTACTAGACCTTGCTCTATTACACTTATATTATCTACAGTGAGGCCTTACATGATTTCTGCCCGTACTACTTGTTAGGTAAAGAACCGATCTAGCACAAGGTAGTACTAACACATTCTTTAGTTAAAACATTAAACTTATATCCCCATACTATAAGGCGTTGGAGGGCTACGGATGGTCAGCAGGCGTTCAGATGGATTTTGCATGTCATAATTTGAAATGACGATTCATACGACAGAGTAGACCTATTATAATTATAGCCATTTCTTGATAATGATGAGACGAATCATTCAGGGTTACTTGGCTTACATAAAACTAGCAGCCATAGATGCAAAGCCATGACAAATGTTACCCTTCCCTTCACACAGTATCAAAGCAGTCGTGTAGCCAGTGGGAGGTGATGGGGGCAGGGGGAGGACTGTCTTGAGCCCCCTCTGAAAAACACTGGGAAAGATCTATCATGAGTTTTCCATTACAATTAGATTATACCTGACTTGAGCAATGAGCGTGGCCATCTTGCGTATGTTTAGATATGAATTGAAAGGGAAGAGATCGCCATAAAAGGAAGGAAAGAGAGGAAGAGGAATGTGAAGGAGAAAAAGAAAGATTACAAGGGAAGAGAGAGGTGGAGACGGAAGAACGGGGGAAAAAAAATGTTGGAGAGGATAGGTAGAGGATAGGGACGGAAACGAAGAGAGGAAAGGGAGAAATTAAAAGATGGAAAGGGAAGAGATAAGTGAAATGGAAGGAAATAGATGGAAGGGAGAAGGAGAAAAATGGAAAGGGAAGAGAGATGTGGAGAATGAAGGGAAGATCGAGAAGAAAGGGAGGAGAAGAGAGAAAATGAAAACATGGAAGTACGCGTATATGCAACAGAGCTGGGCTTATAACAAGGCTGATTATTTTTTTTATATATATATAATTGCTACTAAAAAGAACAACGTCATATGCAAACTGAAGATTACTTACGAATTCGCTTCCTATTTTGATTCCCTTGTTCCTCTAATGATTACGCCTTCTGAAAGATTCTACAAGGCGCACCGAAAACAGTTTAGGTGATAGATGTGGAGTCAGTCTTTTTTTTATTGGGACTTTTATAGTATCTACAAGAAGTCTAGTGGCCGCTGTTCAATCTTTGCTTATGTCTTCTAGAATTCAATAATGTAACGAGCAAAACAAACAAAATAACTGTGAAAGCGGCCCATAGAGTCAGTTTCACAGTCCAAACACAGTGGCTTTATAATCGCCCAAACTAAACTATTTTCAGTCTTCTACACCCCATAATGGTGAGGTGAGAGACTTCCCGTACGGTTTCCTCAACTCTCTTAACTTAAATATGAACGCAAAACATTACATAAGGAATTTTTGAAGCCTCTGGTATTGGTTTGGAGTCTTGCTAACCCATCATGGCGATCTGTGGAAGCCCTAAAATCACACTTCGATAACAAACTAGCTTGTTACTAGGCTGGTTAGAGTCTAATGTCTGAAATTTTGTTTATGATTGATTTTTGTGAATAATTTGTCGTAAGGTGACGGTAAGCTGATGAGACATTAACGTTTGAGATTCGCCCGGCCTTCATTTTCATGCATGAAGATTATGGATTTTTTTTTTTTTTCTTGACTTTCGGGATTTTTACTTCATAGAGACTTGTCACTGCATGCCGGTTGGTGTTTGTTTTCCTTGTCCCCATTACAGGAGCTGCCAAGTGCCAATATAAAGACATAGCTATGGGTGTACGTAGACAGGACACATACCGTAGCCATGCCACGCGTCCACGCCTGAGATCACTTAGTCGAGACATAACTACTAGGCTACAACAACAACAACAACAAAATGCCATATTGAATAGACCAGTAATTCTTTAGACGATAATAATATGCACGCCTTTTTAGTGGAGGCGGGTGACTTGGCATGTCGGGTGCTGCCTATGAATGAAGTACTCGTGTTTGGTATTCGTATTCGATTACATTCGAATACCGTATATGAGTGTATTCGTATTCGTATAATTAATTAGTGATAGAAAATGAAGTATTCTCATTCGTATTCTAATACAAGGGAAAAGTATTCGTATTTTGTTGTTGCATAACTTTAGAACAGCGCTAGGTAGACCCAGTTACGTCAAGAAGGTATTTTCAATGAAAAGTATTCATTGATTTATTCATCCAGAAGTATTCGTTTGGAATCTGAAATATTATTATTCGTATTCGAATACACAAACGAAATACCAAGAAAATAAAAAATACACAACTCTTGTATTCACTCCATAAACTATCCCTGCAAGGCGTAAACTTTTGCACGCGTGACGCCTGGCCGGGCGTTACGTCACGCCCACCGACCAGCTGATCGGCGCCCAACACTGGAGATAGAGGTCACCTGCTGCTGCTGCTGCCCCGTGCCGCTGCCCACACCGGCCATTATCATCCCCAAGGAGGCTCCCTGTCACCCCGCCGAGCACAGCACCGCGGCCTGGTGAGCGGGGCGGCGTGCAGCATGAGTGCAGGAGGCAGGCCCGAGGACGCCCTGTGCCCGGCCCTGTACGCGGCGAGGGACGCCCTTGCCACCCTGCTGGACGAGGCCAGACTTAAATTTGAAGGTATCGTTGAAATAAGACGAGTTGAAGCATGGCGTGTGTAATAACCACTCAATCAATGGATAATAAGCTACTACAATAGTCTTTAAAACCATGTTGCCTCGAACCTCTTCCTGCCTTTTCCTTTATTCCTTGTTTTTGTTTTTTGGTTTTAATCCCTTGTTTTATCCCCTATTTTTGTTTTTTATCCCTTTTTTATTATTTTTATTTCTGTATACAGCCTGTTTCTAGGGTCATTATTTACCTGTCATGGGTATGGGCCCAGGTGGTTGGCTTGCACCTAACTACTACCCTGGAATTCTTTATCACCTTTTGATTAATTTGCATATCACATCATGTTGACATTTAATGAATATGCATTTTGTGAATAGTATTTTGTAAGGTCATTTTTTTTAACTAAATTTTATTCCTTTTTACAATATATTTTTTCCATAAGTAATAAGAATCACTGGGCCTCCATGAAAATAATTCTGGTAATTCTGTACAAGAAGTCTGCCACTCCAGCCCCCCCTACTCCCCAACACAAGCCTGGGGACCTGTGGGGAACTGGGGTTTGGGGGGGGAAGGCAAAATCACTGAAAAATTGGCTTCCAAAATTTCTCTAGAAAAATCCCTAAAATAAAGGAAATTTCTCGAAAGTAAGGAAAGTCCTTAACGCATACTTTTGTTGTCTATTCCAATATGACCTAGCATTTGGTCTGTTGACGAGTGTCCAGCGTGTCATTGGATGGTGGGCATAGTTATTTATGTACATTCTTCATGTCATTACATATCATACGTTGACTATGGTGATGAAAGGGAGTAGCTGATGGTCTCCCTGCCACTCAGTGTTCCTTTTGGAATTCTGTATATGTATATATACCTTGAATGCATGCTGCATGGTTTGGTGTTTGTGAAAAACTAATAAATATTTAGGCATTACTCACTATTGTTTTTGTATCCCCTATTTTTCTTCTTTTTCAGATGATGATTGTTTCTGCCCCTGAGTTTTAGGTGGAATACTCAGCCACAGTGAAGTAGGGTTGGTCCTCATGTTGCGAGCTCTAGCAGTTGGTGTCCCAATTGGCATCACCTTTGTGGACTGCTTTGGGTATGTGGCCAAAGTGGATGGCATATCCATGCAACCATCTCTAAACCCTGATAACAGCGGAACCAGCGATTTTGTTTTTCTAAGTCGATGGAGTTCAAGATCATTCTCATACAAGCGTGGTGACATGGTGTCCCTCATGTCCCCCAAAGACCCAAGTCAGAAGATAATTAAACGCATTATTGCCCTTGAAGGGGACCTTATCCGCACCATTGGATATAAGAACAGGTATATACGCATTCCTGAGGGACACTGCTGGGTGGAAGGAGATCACACAGGGCACTCCTTAGATTCAAATTTTTTTGGACCTGTGGCAGTAGGGCTCATCACTGCCAAGGCATCACAAATTGTTTGGCCGCCCACACGGTGGAGGCGACTAGAGAGTGAGTTGCCAGAAAACAGAGTTCCGCTCAACTTGCTTGGTGTTACTTCCAGGAGAGACGTGAGTGAAGATCTGGAGTCCATTGATTTTGAAGACTGAAATACCATTTTAAATAGAAAACAAAAATGAGGGTTGCTTCATTTGTTAACTTCCTTGAGTTTGAATTTGAAGGGAATATCAACAAGAATGCAATTTGTCTTGGTGATGTGGATAATGATGGGCAGAATGAGCTAGTTGTGGGGAATGAGAATGGTGCCCTTGCTGTTTTCAAGGGAGAAAATCAACGACCTATCCGTTACAGCACTGACCTTGGAATGATCTCTGCTGTGGCTGTTGGGGATGTGTTTAACTCTGGCTCCAATGCACTGGTTGTAGTGACTGGCTGTGGTTACTGCTATATCTATGACTTTGAGGAAGACCAACTAGGGGAGTCAAGTGAGAAGAAAACCCTGCAGCCCATCCATGCTCAGCGTATCCCTTCCAATGTAAAAGTGATGCTTATTGGTGATGTGAATGGAGATGGATTCTCTGAGATGGTGGTGGCCCTAACAGATCGAGTTGTGCGCACCTACCGCTGGGTCAGCTGTGGAGATGTGGTTGGGGGAAAACCCTATGGCAAATTGATTGGCCTTAACAAATGGGAGTTAGGAGATCAAATAGGAGGCATCACATTTAACCTGTGTAAAGATGGCACCCCTTCTCTCCTGGTAGCCCAACCTGGGGGTACATACTTCACACTCAAGGTTCAGCCCGCTGGTCAAGACAACGAACTTGATCCATTTGATGAACAGTCCTCTGAACTGCTGACTAAAATGTCACTTGACTATGAACCATTGGCCTCTGCTAGGCTGAGGAATCCAAACATTCACACAGAAGTCTGTGGTAATATCAAGTTAAGCAAAAGCAGACCTAGCTCCTGCAGCAGTGATGGTGATGCCAGTGAAATGATTAAGACAGACTCAGTCCATTCAGATAATGAATGTGTAGCAGCATCATATGCCCTCTCCTGTCCAAGTTTGTCAGGTATTGAAACAGAAGAAAATGAGCCCAGGGCAGAAAAAAATAATACAAAACCAATTTGCAGCAGGACAGGTAGTGATGCCAATGAAAATACCTTAGAGGGACCCTTTGGCTATGCCTTAGCCACTCTTGATGGTACTTTGATGTTAGTGTCTGATGGGAAGATCCAATGGAATCTACAAGTTGACCACCAACTCTTTGCTGTCTGTGGGTTGGACGTGACTGGAGATGGCAGAGATGAAGTGGTGGCCTGTGCTTGGGATGGCAATACCTACATTGTGTGTGAGAGCACAGACTGCGTGCGCTTCACCTTCCATGAACCAGTAAACGCCTTTACTGCTGGGCTCTATGGCCTAAGAGGCCAACAGGTATGTGCCAGAATTCTTAAATGTAACGCCCCAAATCGAGCTTTCAAAGATTATGTATTCATAGGGAAGAGATCTTAGAACAAGTTAATTGTGGTGATTATAGCACATATGACTTTGAAGCATTTCCAAGATCCTTTCTTTTTAATTTCAATATCAGAAGTTGTTCAGTTTCCTCACTGTTGATAAACAACATTCAAGACTAGTTCTAATAAACTTAAGCTTTCAATAGAGTCTGGCACAAGTCTTTGCTTTCTAAACTGCCCTCTTACGGTTTCTATCCTTCTTTCTGTTCCTTAGTCTCCAGCTTCCTTTCTGGACGTTCTATCTCCGCTGTGGTAGACAGTCACCGTTCTTCCCATAAACCTATCAACAGTGGTGTTCCACAGGGCTCTGTCCTATCACCTGCTCTCTTCCTGTTATTCATCAATGATCTTCTTTTCTTTACAAACTGTTCTATCCATTCATACGCTGACGACTCCACTCCGCATTACTCAACTTCTCTCAACAGAAGACCTTCTCAACAGGAAGTACATGACTCCAGAGTGGAGGCTACAGAACGCTGAACCTCAGACCTTGTTATCATTTCCAGTTGGGGTAAAAGGAACCTTGTATCCTTCAATGCCTCAAAAACCCAATTTCTCCACCTATCTACTCAACACAATCTTCCAAACACCTATCCCCTATTCTTCGATAACACTCAGCTGTCACCTTCTTCAACACTAAATATCCTCGGTCTATCCTTAGCTCAAAATCTCAACTGGAAACTTCACATCTCTCTCACTAAATCAGCTTCCTTGAGATTGGGCGTTCTGTATCGTCTCCGCCAGTTCTTCTCCCCCGCACAGATGCTTTCCATTTATAGGGGCCTTGTCTGCCCTCGTATGGAGTAGTATGCATCTCACATGTGGGGGGAGCTCCACTCACACAGCTCTCCTGGACAGAGTGGAGTCAAAGGCTTTTTGTCTCATCAGCTCTCCTCCTCTTACTGATAGTCTTCTACCTCTTAAATTCTGCCCCTTATGCAAGAGTTAACCAGCATCCTCACTCTTTCATCCCTTACACTGGTAAACTCTGGAACAGCCTTCCTTTGTCTGTATTTCCTCCTGCCTATAACCTGACCTCTTTCAAGAAGTGTATCAAGACACCTCTCCACCCAAAATTGACCTCTCTTTTGGCTACTCTGTATTATCTTCTGTCGTGGGAGCAGCAAGTATTTTTTTTTTTTTCTACACTCTTTGTTGCCCTTGAGCTGACTCTTTTGTTGTGAAAAGAAAGAAAAAAAATTGCTGCAAAAAATCACAAGGTCTCAGCCCCTCAAACATGACAATCACCCTTAATATACTTTTAAATAACTGGGAAAGATAAATCCACACATACGAAGGATAATTGGAATGAAAAAGTTCCATTATTAAATGTCTAATAAAGTAGTGGGGAAGGTTTAAGATCTTATGATGGGCAACTTTTTTTTTAAGCAAAACTAAGTCCACCACAAAAGGAAGGGATTAATAGATATGCTATTTGCTTATTGAAATGCTTGTACATAAGTGTAGTTTCTGCTCTTCAGGTTCCCAGTTTGGTGTATGCTTCCTTCAACAACCGCATCTACCTGTACCACGACATAACTATGAGCCACACCTCCACCAAGACCCTCACTGATGTCCTCAGGAAGGAGCCGGAGTACCATCGGCTGCTTAAAAAAATGGGTTTCTGTTCTAGTGACACCGACAAACTTGACGAGCTCCATAAGTTTTTACTTTATGGAGGAGTTATTAAATGAAAATATGAAGCAGAATTGTATATTATAGGATGGAACTGATCAAAATATATTTGAAAATTACCCGAAATATAGATGCTTTGGAATTTCTGTAATCGTTTCTTGTGTTTCATAGTTCATATTGAATTTGTTAAATGTTTCATAAGGGAATGTACACTGATTTTACATAAGTATGCATTTAATTTTCTATTTAAATATTAGTGGATTTGTACTTTTGTTTTTTTCTCTCCATAAAAGGTTAACATTTGAAATTGGGTAATCCAAACATTATGGTGAGATATTACCTCATGTAACCCATTAAATTTAATAAAGGAAATGTAATTTCTATGATGAGTATGTTACCAATCAGCCACCCATAGGCAGTGTAACAGTCATTCTACCAAAAGTATTATACAGTGAAGCTTAATTGAGAAAAAAGGTATTCATTGGGAAAAATTGTTCTATAAGTCATATGGTAAGTATGAGGAAGACAGCAAAGTATGTTGTCAAGCTGCTTTGATAGGAGAATTTGAGCTGAAAGGAAAGTCTCCTTTATACCTATGATGCCAAATTACCTCTGGAAACCTCCAGTGAAAGGCATTAACAGTGTGTCAGTTAAATTTACTCCACAATGATAGTGGATTGGTTTGTCTTCACCCCTTGCTAGTCACGTGGTACAAATCTTATGACATTATCATCCATAAATTGTTTGATTGAAAAATAAAAACATGCTGATAGAACTCCATTACTGCAAGGTTTTTTATTTGAGCAACTATATTGTATTGCAGAACTTGGCAGCAAGTTTACAGAAGATGGGATATCTGTCCTAGTAGGTGGCCTTGCCATATATGAAGATTTTTTCAAGAGGTGACTATGTAACAATATTTTTGTTAAGTACATCACATCACAGCTAGGGGTTGAAAATACATTAATTCGTTGGTGTGACATTTATATGGCCTATGAACTATTTACTTGTACAGTTGAGGTCCTGCATGAATTTATTATAATTATTCCAGAGCTAACCTAGAAGACAGAAATGCTCTGGAACTCGCCATAAAGAAGGGTCCAAAAACAGTTAAGGTTGCTGCCTCTGAACTGCTGGACATTGAGGTATTGTGCTCCTGTGTTAAAACTCAGGTTATTAGAAAGGCTTTCCTATGTTTGAAATGAACTGATGGATTTGTCATATTTTGTCTTCTAACTTCTTCCTTGTGTGATTAATCTTAAGGCCTGATCTCAGGATTTCCATGCTTTACTACAAAGTCAGCTTGGCTTTTATTTGTCATAAAAGTTATTTTCTTTAACTATCTCTTGGATCAACAGGATGAGTGGAATAGTTTTCTTGGTGACGTTGAAGGTAAAGAAAAGGTCTTGAGCACTTTGATTGACGTAGGAGATGTTTTACCCAGCAGCTTCACCCTTCACCGTGTCCCCCATTCACCACACACCACCACAGCTGCTGCTAATGATGGTGCCTCCAATGCTGAAACACTGGAGGATATTTTGGTAGCAAGCCAAAAAAATGCAATTTTGTTTGTGCTCAATCGACACTTTGCATGACTTCCATGACGCAACCACATTTCACAACTGACAGCCAGACAGGTGACTATACAATGGAATACATTTAGACAGTGTTGTGCATAATCTAGGTGAATGTAATAATAGTTTAAACCAGAGGTGGGCACCCGTTAATTTTTTGTTAGTCCGCAATTCACAATTCCGCTAACTTTGTTGGGTATTCCGCTAATTGCTAATCCGCAAATTTTCCAGCTTCACCGATCCGCTATCGCAAATTCGCTAATGCTAACGCTGATAAATTTTTTTAGTCCACTAATGAAGTCCGCAACTGTCCGCTAACCTTTTATTGGTAGTTAAAAACAATTTCCAATAAAATTACCTAACAATTTATATATTTATATATATCACAGTGAAAATATCAAAATAAATCAAATATAAATACTGCAATGAATACATCTTTAAGACTCAGCGAGTTAATGTAAACTGCCTCCCATGCAGGCTGCCTGGACAGGCCGGCTGTACAATAGACAGTTCTATAATATTTCCGCCCACGCAGCCTGCCGCCTGCATGCTGCACAGACCGGCTGCGCATCAGACAGATCTAGAATAGGGTGGCCAGATTTCTGGAAGTGAAATTCGGGATGCTTTAATAAAAAAACATTTTCCAGGACAGTGCATGAAATCCGGGACATTTCTGGGACAATTTTATTTGCAGGACGAACCATTAAAATCCAGGACGTCTGGCCACCCAAATCTAGAAGTTTTTCCACACTTTCAAGAATATTCTTGAATTTCACGGAAATCTCATTGTGGGCGGTTTTTTAAAGTTTGCATTAGCGGACTATAATTTTGGCGTTCTGCTAACTGAAAATCCACTAATATTTCAAATTTTCCGCTTACGGTATTTCGCAAATTTTTTGTTGATCCACTATTAGCAGATTAGCGATTAGCAGACTTAAATTGTGGAATGCCCACCTTTGGTTTAAACACTTATAACCATAATAGCCATAACATGATCAATGACCATTTCCTATAGAGGTAAGGTGGAGTCAAAATAGCCATTTGACCATTTTGTTGAATATTTTATGAGGCAAAAATAGTTGAGGGTAGGAGGCTATCTTGGCCCCTCGTATTTATAGTTACTACATATCTTTTAGTTGCCTCTTAGAACAAGCAGTGTAGTTTGGAGACCTGTAGTTATTACCGTGCCTCAGGAAAATAATAATTATCATTAGATGCACTTAGTAAGAAGGCCCCAAATGCTACTTTTTGAACTAGAAAATTGCTCCATAAGTTTCTTCTTTGTAACTCAAGAACCAGCTGAGCCAAAAAAAAATATTTTGGTTTATTACAAAGGTTTGGGCATCAGAAGTCTTATAAATATTTTGAAAAAATAAGGTATTTACTGATGGCACCATTCCTCCTGCCAGTGATCAATTTTTTTTTCTAACTTTAAAACAAATGCATATTGGTGATTGCAGTTTGCTTAATGTTGAAGGTGCTGCCTTAAAGATTTATTTTATTAATTGAAAAAAACAGCAGGTGTGTTTGCTCATGGCATGAAGGTGATATTTTTAGTGACCTTGTTCCCCACAGAAGCACAAACAATATTTTTTACTACTTTTTCAATTTCATTTGCTTATTAACTTGTTTATCTTAATCTTGGATGCAGAATGAATTGTCTGCTGCCAGCTGTGGTGTGGTTGTGGTTACCTTTGGGGAAATGGCAGGAGCTGTTCTTTGGCTCAAGGAAACAAACTGCCCTTTTCCTTACTATCAGGATCCTACTCGGGCATTATACCAGTACTTTGGACTCAAGAGGTAGGCTAAACATCTAAAAAAGTAAATTCAGCATGTAGCTCTTGAAACTGTCTCTCATATCTGTAAATATAAGAATCTGTATGTGTTATTTTTTAAATGCATTGTGATACATTCAGACTTGCATTAATCATTTCCATTTTAAACAGATCCATCAAGCAAGTCTGGAACACAGAAACTCTAAACTTTTATGGCAGTGAGGCAGCCAAAGGAACAGTTATTCCCGAAGGATATTTAAATATTAAAGATGATCCCCATCAAATGGGAGGAGATTTCATTGTCTACAAAGATTTCAAGCTCAAGTTTGTATATCGATCCAAAACACCAAGTGACAGACCGTCTGTTGATCAAGTCCTGAAAGTTCTCAGCCATGGCAGCCAGGTTCAAGATTAGATTAAGATTCTATGTAAGTGTCCTAAAATATGAGAGATAACCCAATTCACCACACACTAATTGGATTCTGAACATCAATCACTTTATTATTCCCTTTCTGGCAACTAATGTATTCTTAGTTCCCTTCACATCCAATTTTATTCTTTTGCAGCAACTTTTCATTAATCCTTTTCCCATTTTACTATCAGAATTATTTCATACAGTTAGAACTATAGTATTTCCTTCAAATGTTGTAATATAACCTTGTAAATTACTGTTGTGATGACACCAACCCATTTTGTAGCCTATTATGACCCCAAGCATCAGCATATTGGCCAAGTGAATATTTTGAAGATCTCTCCCCTTGCTGTCAATGATAAAACTCACCTTGACTCAGTGATTCTCAAACTAGAAGCTCTTTGCTCCCAGGGAGGATTTTCAGTCCCATAACTGGGAAAGAATGTACACACACGTCCACTGTCATCATTCACTGCCTGTCACGCACACACCCTAAAAGCTGCCATCCTCTCTGCTGTGTATATATAGTAAATGAAATGCCAGTATACATGACTTTAAAGGCAATCATAAATTAACAGTTCACAAAAATCTGCTGCTTCAGACTTAACCCATTTGTGGCCATTCAATTACTGAGGTTTGAAATGCGCACTCATGTGAATAGGATAATCAGGTGGCACTTGATAACTGTGGCTATTACAAGTTGCCAATAACTCCATGATGACCTGAACAATAGATTTATTAATAATCCAAAGCAGATGAACTTCCCTTCTAGGATCACTTAGCCATTTTTCTTTGATAATGAAAGTAATGACTGCCTGGCTCAAGTAAGACACATTCAGATCCATTCACTAATTCACAGCACAAAACTGAGCCATACTTCAAAACAAACCTTCATGAAGCTGGTCCCAAAATTGTTGCCACAGTGGCAGTTTTACCCTTCCCAGTACTTATCTGACACCTTTAGTGCTATTACAGATATAATATAATTGAAGAATGAGAAGTTCTCAACACTTGTGTGCAAAACTTATTGGATATGTTTCATGTTCTTCTTGTTTACCTTTTCTGCACACAGGCCAAAGTGGGCACTGAATCAAATCATCAAATGGAAGTTTAATGTTGCAAGGATTTTGTTACTACCCACTTTTTTTCTTCCAATACTTAAAGTATGTACTTTTGCCCTTCCCAACAACACACTTTGGCATTGAATTATCATAAATGTACGTTTCATGATAAACTGAAATAAGGATTTTTTCATTTCATTGCAATTCATGAAAATTGTTTTAATAATGATCACTTTGAAAGCGTAATGAAAAATTATTAAGAGGACAATTCAAAATGAAGAAGTAAGAGAACCTGGGATTGCAAGGGGAAAAATGTGACCTGAAACTGAGAACCACTGCCTTAACACACGTGCCTTAGCATCCATCGAGCATGACTACCATTCACCTGTTTTTTACCTCATATACCTTTAACAGATACCAGTGCACCTTCGTTAGTACTGTCAAACACTTTCATGAGGTTCCTTAAAGATATTTTTTCCCCTGTTCAACTTAAATGTCAAAACCTTGATGTGTTACTTATAAACCTTGATATTTTTTTACTCAGTGATACTCATTATTGTTAAGTATTTCTGTGTTCTAGCTGTTCTGAGGTATGTAATTACATATAGTTTTTTCCATGTAACACAGAGTAAGATTGGGTTGTGACAGTATTTTAACCCTCCAGTTTTATCTTTGACTATCACAATTGAATACTGTAGAGAAACTATATAAATATATACATAAAACAAGTAATGTAGAACTTCCATAAACTTGAAAATAGTTTCTTAAATATGTATAAAGCAGATGGAAGAAATATTTTTACATTACTGTTACCAAGCTGAAATGTCTAGTAATCCAATTCATGGGCAACATTTGCTAAAACAGTTTTCCACTGAAGATACTTGTACTTTATGGGCAATATGGTTAGGCCTGTTAACACAAATTCCACTGATCTGAAAATTCTAATGGTTAGAATTTTTAGATAGCTTACCTTGATCAGCGATTGTCTTTGTTTCAGCTGTGGTGTAAGATTTGTAATTGTTTTTACATAGATTTGCCTTTGTACAATGATTCTAGAACACCCAATAGACTATCCGTAATAACAGGACCTGGTGAAAAAGAATGCAAGGGAAAGTAAGCATGTTATACCATCACTATGCAACAAAATGAAAGTTGTAAAGCAACTGCAAAGTGGCATTAGTCTGGGATCAGCAAATTGAATTGTAGCCTGCTGAATTTACTTGGCAATTTAAGCAATTCTACTTATTTAAGGTGGTTAAACTACCTATATTAATTTTATATTACTCAGTATGTATGCAGACATTTATAGTTATTTGGCTATTTAGTGCCATTTGTTAGTTTTCCCCCCAAAAAATAGACCACTATGAATAGGCATAAACCCACCGCTTTTCATATAAAGACTCTTACTATACGTATTTACTATTTTCCTTACAAACCATTACTTTTGCAGAGACAAGACTGCATTTTCTCTTAGTTTATTTCTATTATTACTTTCTTATGTAAAGGTCTGCATGTTAGTGATTCTTTAATATGCTCAGTTGCAAGTGTCATGAAGGTGTTTGCAGAAACTATTTATGTGGCATTCACTGGATCAGGCTTGGCTGCTCATGTAAGAGAATCTTTATAATGTTTTGCAAAGAGACAAGACTGCAGCTTCTTCTAGTTTATTTGTATTATTTTCTAATCAAAAGAAGGGCTCTACATTAGTGACTCTTTTTACATGCCCAGTTGCAAGTGTCATGAAGGTGTTTGCGGAAACTTTTAAAGTGGCATTCGCTGGACCAGTCTTGGCTGCTCATGTAAGAGAATTGTAATGTAGAAAACAAATATATTACACAGTTTGTTCATGCCATGTTTATGAAGAAATAAAAGAAGAAAGCTATCAATTAAGTTTTAATATCCCCCTATGATTCAATTATATTTCTTCTGCTAGACTTGATGCACATTTATGTGGTGAACTTATGTAACAACACTCTAAAAGCTGCAAAAAATATAGTATTTATTTATGACAAAAGGAAGCAAGAAGAGAGCAAGGAGCAGTCACGGCATAATTATATGGAAAAACTGCAAGACAGGGCGAGGACTTCAAAGTCACAAGGATAAGGGAAGAGTGGTTACAGATTATGGAGTAAAGCAAGCAATCAAGGAACAACTGACTGATGGTTAGGTTGATTTTGCTCCAAGAAAAAACAAGTAAAATTCATGGAACATAGCAGTGAGAGTGACAGATACTGGAGTACACAAGTAAGAGGTGTTAGTGCATAAAAAGGGCAATGTCAGTGTGAGGTTGAAAGACTAGAAGTTTGAGTTTCCAGAAAGGAACTGCAGAATGGGCTTGGGAATCTATTTATAATTTCTCAAGGATATCTGAATAAGGAACCCAGCATAGTTTAAATACCCAACTTAGTAATGCAAATCAACAAGTAAATTCATTTCACCATTTTCTCTCTTAAGCCTTAAAACTGACTTCCTACTGTCTCCCCAGCTTCCTATGACATTGCAGGAAATAAGTTGCCTGCATAGAGTTTCATAACTCCCTCTCTTCTTTTAAGGACCAGGAGGTTAGTGGTATATTTTTGGTCTTCTTTTCTTTGCCCTTTGTCAGCTTCCATTTGCCATAAAAATATATAATGTACAATCTGTTTCATAAAACCAAGTGACTGGATATGTTTGTTATGTATTAGCTATGTAACATAAAGCTCAGTTATGAAGAGTCAAAATAATACTATTATAATCAGAAGTGCAGGTCCACGAAAATTACAGTGGCACTTGGATTAATAATTGAAATTTATATGATGCCAGAAAATTCACGATAATAATTTGTTACAATAAATTTCAACTCTGAGTTACATGCATGACTATATTATATAAAAGTGAAATAGGGTTTTAGTTTAAGAGCAGTCATAACAATACCATAATATAATCAAGTATTGAAAAAAAGTTGAATATGAACTGACACTAATACAAAATCCTATTATCAACCAGTCTTAGCATTCTGGTTTACCATAAAAAAACCTTTGTAAGGCATAGAACACTATTTATGTGTTTGCAAAACTGCTAAGTTTGGCATGTTTTATAGTATAAACCTTGATTATAATCTGAAAGTCATGATATAAAAATACAAAAATTGAGTAAAACGTGAAATAGGATACCTCTTACAGATTTGGGGCTGATATATATATATATATATATATATATATATATATATATATATATATATATATATATATATATATATATATATATATATATATATATATATATATATATATATATATATATATATATATATATATATATATATATATATATATATATATATATATATATATATATATATATATATATATATATATATATATATATATATATATATATATATATATATATATATATATATATATATATATATATATATATATATATATATATATATATATATATATATATATATATATATATATATATATATATATATATATATATATATATATATATATATATATATATATATATATATATAAACAAACTATTATAGCTCATCATAATACATTTATTGATTCCGTTGTGGTACATGTGTACCTGAGGTGTTTGTGCATATTGGAAATTCAGGATTGTAGTGATGATTTTCCCTCCTGATTATGAATTCAATTATCAAATTACAGTTAAACATTTATTAGCATACTGCAGTTATAGGCATAATAGTGTCGTTGTACATATTACAGTTATGTAATACAGCCATACCTCGGTTTACGAGCTTAATTTGTTCTGGAATTTTGCTCGTAAACCAAAAAAACTCGTAAACCAATATGAATGCACAGTGTAGTGCTGAAAACACAAAGATCAAATACTAGAGCACAAACGTAAACTGGACACGAGCGCGCAGATGCTACCTCTGCGAGTGTTTGACATGGACTGCGACTTTATTCCCATTGTTTTCCACTCTGAGCGCTTTCATCTTGTGGTGAACAAAGGGAACCCACGCTTGCATCTTCAACTTGTACAAACATGATGCTTGTACCCCAAGTCACCACTGGTAAACCAAGGCATTTTTTGTGATTGTTTTTTGCTCGTACATCAAAACATTCGTAAAGTAAGGCACTCGTAAACCGAGGTATTACTGTATTGTTCTAAAAATGGATATATATTAACATTCTCAATAGTAATTCTTCATTCATTACAGTTTATGCTTATGATTTGCAGCATATCAGAAATATCCTTGATGCAATTAAACAAAGTTCATAACTGTAACCCTTTGTCATATAAAGTATAATAAACATTTATCATTCAAATGAAAGGATGCACCTTCAGTAATAAATGATGTTTGATATGAATACAGTGGTGCAGTTTACACTGCATTCTTTTTATATGCATGTTTGACATGTATGATTTAGGAGGTGTCCAACTTATTTTTAACAAGTTCTCAATATATGCGGAAATTTTTTTTCTGTTACTTTATCACTTTTTTTTTTTTACAATTAAAACTAAATAAAGTCAACACTGCTAAAAAATAAACTTTTGCATAAAAAATACAGGGTTCTTATACTTGCAAAATATGATCAGAAACTTTGTATGACTGGCCACAAGAAGTTATTTTTTCAGGACAGGCCTAAGGCATCTTTATGATTTCTTGAAGAACAATGGTTGTTGGCCCCATCTCATTCTGGCACATGCATATTTTCAAAACATTAGTCCACAGTATCATTGCTATGAAGTAGTGTGCTGCTTGAAGAGAAAAAGAAATCATGCTAATGAATGCTTTTTCAGGTTTGTTATTTTCTCACAATTCAGTCATTTACAGATAAAATAAACATCTTCAGAAAAAAGCATGCATGTGCTCCAATATTATTTGGCACACCTTTTTATTAAAGCTATGAGTAGCAGCTAAAGTCTGCATACTAAGGCCTGGCAGCACTCCATGTGACAAGTCTACAAGCTACTGAATTGAATCACAAATTTTTACACATGAACCCAATAGGAAATATAATGAAGAAAGATCGATCACATTTGTATTACCATACAATCAATAGCCACAACCTTCGTAAGATTATTTTTTTAAGCCATAGTGAACAGTTTTAATCTATATATCAAAATATGAGATGTATGCATAATTGGGGTAATGATAAATACATGATACATACTATACATTACATTCTACAAAGTACTTCACTAATTAGTTTTGGGGGGGAGGAAAATTTTACCAGTATAGTCACGCACTGTACATACTATGAACAGCTTGTTGAGGTATCATGACCACTATCTACAACTTGATGCAGACATCCATTTAATTCTACCACCACTATCCACTTTGGTTACTCAGTCTTGTCAAAATTCAAACTATGAAGACCAAATTGTCTTTGTGATTTGGATTTCTATGAAAAAAACAAAATCTAGAATATCCAAGAAAGACCTCCCTGCTTCAGCAAAAATAACTCATTCTTCAATATTGATAAAGATGTATTTATAAGTGCACATGTACTTACTTCATAAACAGGAGGTCCCTGAAGTGTTTCATTGGCATTTCTATATAAGGCTACTTTCCTACAACATTTAAAAATAACTTGTCACTATACAATACATTTACTGGTTATAATTTTTATACTTCATTTGTAAATGACCAGTCAGTGATATGCACTTCAATTAGATTAATGTAGTAAATGTTCCCTTCATCTTGAGTGATTGATGGACTTGTAGAAGCAATAACCCATATTATACTTTAATCACTAAAAATGTGATGTATAATATACCAGTCTGCATGATTATCATTTTTCAAACTAAGAGATGTTGCCCAACCGGTCTCTATTAACAATTAGTATGAAAACTATTTCCATTCTTGAGCATTATATAGTTTAATTGGCAAGTGGGAATCTTGAGGCAATGGTAATTTGATGCAGCCATCTTGCTTGCTTAGTGTTGCATTATTTCATCAGCACCTCTTTTTATGTGCACTCTGCTATATAATATTTTGGCTGTAAATGTCCTCTCATGGATATTTTAGCAACAAATCTTCTTTTTACATATGTGAGGGCTATTGTGCCTAAAAAGCGATTAAATAATCTCTAACTTCAGGTAGCAAGGACACGTAGCTAAATTAGGATGATGACAGTCCACAGCCTCTCACTAAGAAATTGCAGTGTATATGGTGCAAACTTCTGACCTAAACATGAGTCACTCGACCAAGAAGCCAGCCACCCCATGCACTTTGTGCACAAACAGTGACAGAAAACAATTCAATCTTTATGGAGTCATTTATCAAATTTCACCTATCATGAGATCACATGAGCCTTTGATTTCAACCTCCATTTCCTCAGAGAGATTTATGTTTGTGCCATCAGAATCTGTGTGTACCACCATATGGTGGTGGTGTTTATTAACCTAAGGTTAGAAGTAAAAGTGCTTCCCCTGACTGAAATTCATGTTAAACTTAACAAAAGAGTCTGACTAGCTTTAGAATCAAGACTGAAAACAATGATTTTAACTGAGCAGAATGCCATACTTTGAATGGAACTGATTAGGGCCAGATTGAGCACATAAGGCTCATGGACTAAGATGCCTGGTGGATCTATGTTCTACTTAAAAAATACGATCCATTACAGAACTAATCTGCTCATGAACACTGTACCAGTGATATCAAGAATATAGGACTCCTTGATCATCCTGCATCCATGGGTACCTATCATGTATACTGCCATCAATAATTCAGCCATGGTACTGACAATGCAAAGAATCATTTATTTTCCCACAGTTTTCTTTAATTCATTATTACAATGAATTTTCTCCAACTACTTTAGCTTTAATCAAACGGCTACTCACTGTAGGCAACTTTAAAAATAATCCTTAAGATATTTCACCTCAACAAAAATGCAGTTCCATTAATTCCTATAGGTGTGTGGTCTTTTAGATAGAATTCATTTATAATGAAGAATTTGTGTTCCTGTGAATATTTCAGTCATTCCTACTTATATAACTTGGTCAACAATGAATACAGTACCCTCCCGAGTTTAGTAATATCCGAGTTTCGCGATCCTCAAGTTTCGCGCTTAGTCCTAAATTCTTTACATCCCGAGTTTCACATATTATCACCCCGAGTTTTGCGCTGCTTTGACATGTACGGGTCACATCTACTTACCATCGGCGTCATGTGTGCTGCCTTAAAAAGTAGTGTCACACTGGCCGTTTTCCTCCAAACATTGGGGGTATGGCAAGAGGAGAGAGAGCTGATTGAGTGAACGCTGGCGATGACGTCATCGGACTCCCAGCGAATCACGAGCGGGTTTTCAAAACTCAGCCAATCGTAAGGCTTCAAAACGACACATTCTCTTCCCATTTTCTTACTTTTTCCAAGGTACGTATTTTGAGATAACAAGGGAGTAAAGGGGGAAAAAAAAAAGTCAGCTTCTCCACGGGTCGGAACAAATAAGCGCCTTTTCAGTGTTTTTAACACCCCGTGTTTCGCGATCCTCGAGTTTAGTGCTATACTTTTGGAACGAAGTAAGCATGAAACTCGGGAGGGTACTGTTTATGAAAATGCCATGCTTTCTACATTATCAATACAGTAGAGCATAGAGGTGGTGCTGAGTCAGAAATTGTTTGTCACACAGAAATGTTCTTGTGACTCCACAAAAATGATGTAGCTCCCACTGAATCTCAAAACTAGGGTTAGAGAGACAGAAACTACTGACACTGTTGAAAATATGCTGAATAGCTTAATAAATATAGGCTGGATAATGTGTGCTGAATGAGTCTATAGCACCATGGGTTAACCCAATCCACCAGAAGACTTCTTGACAAGATCCACCATTGTTATGCACTTCATTACCACCATCTCGATTTCCTAGCCACATACACGAATAGAATGCCCTGTTCCATCCAGTAAGCCTTCAAAGACCTGTACCCAGCACCAGATAGAGCTACCATTGGGCCCTGGTGCTGCAAGTAATTACTATAATAGTTATAAACAATACTAGCAATGAAAATCTTAATTTGCACACATCATGCCCGGGTGGCCGGGTCCCCTATGAGGCTGGGCCCTGGTGCTGAGATACCAGCTCCCCCCCCCCCTCTCTTGGGCCCTGCCTGTACCTTGGTCTTGGCCCACGAGACCTTAAGTCCCAATGGTTCCACCTCATCTTGCAGTGCCTCAAGAGCCCTCACCAGATCTTCTAGCAATTCCTTGTGATCTAGGTATTGCCAACAGATGCTTCACAATAACTATGATCCACAACTCTGCCCTAATATCCAGTCAACACAAAAGTTATAGAGTGATGCAACCCTGCCTTACTCCCATGTTCACAGGAAACAAACTGGATACTATAATGAAATTTACGAGTATGAAATATGCAAACACTGCATCTGTATTTTGTAGTGATACAGAAAATGATCCATAGGGAATATGACAATTATTACAATAAATGCGTATAATTTATCCCATAAATACAGCTTTGAAATACAAGTCAGTTATATTTCATACTTCAAATATAAACCATGGTGTACTTATTGGCACACTTACAAATTCACTGACCCAGGTTTGATCTCAGCTGCAGTTGGCAACCAGCTCACCCAGTTGTTCATATTTCCTTTTGCAAATGGGTACCTAGGGAGACCTAGAAAAAGGTACTGTAGCAATTTGCTTGCCTTGGATCCCGAGGTATTGGATTCTCACCCACCACAGGCTCGAGCCAAAAAGAGAGATGAGCAAAAACACCAAGCGCAGGTCACCATATACCCCCAACTGTACTTACTACAATAAAGTAAACACTGTCCCACACTTTCATCTTCACACTTATACATTTTCTAACCATCAGTTAAACTGCTTATGGTAGATATATGTATTTATAACTATATACTATAGTACACATACAGTATAAAGTCGGCCACCTTATTCGCAGGTTTGGCATCTGAGGCTTTGACCAACGACACTTCAAAAATACTCTTTAATTTGGAAAATTCTAAAACAAAGAACCTATGAAATTTTTGCACATAGCATTGCCTGCTAAACATGCACAAGAAACAACATGCCCTGGCTGCTGCTGCTGCATCACAGCATGCCCAACCTGAGTGGTCAGCACACACGAGGTGATCCCGAGGACCCAGGTTCAAGTCCCACCACAAGACACTGACAATTTTCAACCATCACTGAGTGATGGAAGATTACCCACATTCTGCCCAGGCCTTCAATCAATCCTAACTTTAGTGACCAGTCAAGAGAGGGGCAGCATGATCCAAACAAGAGTCATTCATCATGGCAGCCACTATAAATAAAAATTGCCTGCACCACTACCAGGCTGGGGTCTTCCAAGAGGCCCCTCAAGAGAGGCTACCAGTGCTATAGGCAGCACTTAACATTGATATAAGGTAATTTTTGCATGAGATATATAATCAAGGAAATTGTTGTGATTAAGAGAAATGTACAGTTGCTTTTGCACTGCATTTCCTTTAATCCCTCAGTGAGAACTAATCAGAGGAAAGACACACCTGCTTATCATTAGTTTAAGGTTAATAGTGTACACATGTTTTTTGTATCCATCAACTTGTATCCTGCATGAACTGTAAGTACTTTAAATGCTGAATGCATATTTCATTATATGAGGCATCGAGAGTAGAAAGGACAAACTCGCCATTAATAAGTTTTGAGAAAACTCCATTTCTAAACACGCTACCCTGTGCCAGGGCCAGGAAGCCAATCTGATACTTTCTTTACCTGCTCTTTTCACTAACAAAAAAGCAAACTCACCATCTCTTGACATAAATGAAAGGAGAGCACTATGTTGGTACCTAACATCTCATTTTCTTTTGGTGGTGAGTTCGTCCTGTCTATTCTGAGCTCTCGTATTATGTCAAATATTCTAGAGAGCCACACTAGTACATATGCCTATGTCATCCAAGGATCTTGGTTACTAAATACTGAAAGCCCTCCTAAGTTTAGTTGAGTTCTTTGGGGGAGATTCCAGGCTAATGAAATGCAAACTGAAAAGAAGACACTGGAAGGGATAACCACACACACACACACACACACACACACACACACACACACACACATCAAAAACATGACCAACAGTTCTGATTTCATCACAATGTTTTACACAAGCTAACTGAAGAGGAAAATTACCATATCTGTTTAAGTGTTAACAATCACCTTAAAATATATGGCACAACTGTTTGGTATAGTATAGTATGTTTATGGCATTGTAACTAATGCAAGTTAATGATATATCCTCCTGTTATATACATGACTAAGTCTTAGATTTACTGCATTATTTCTCTGACACCAATGAGTAATCAACTTATGAATGTAGGAATTTCAACTTTTTCATATGATTATCACTAACAAAGATAGGAACTAAAGGTCTTTATTCCACCAGTCAATGAGTTATTATTTTTTTTCTCATACTGAAGAAAAACAGAAAGTACCAAGGAGCACTTGTATTCTAGTTTCTGTCCCCATTTCCCAGACAAAAGAATATCTCAGATTATCACTAACATAATGTGACTGTCACTTCATAAAAGAACTAAAGAGATTAATAAATATTACACTTTAAGAGCACAATATAATTATGTCATACATATCAATTATATGACGGAACATTCTATAACAAAAATTAACAAGTTTGAATATATATATATATATATATATATATATATATATATATATATATATATATATATATATATATATATATATATATATATATATATATATATATATATATATATATATATAATACATAGAATGCTCCAGCATATAACTGACATGTATGACAGATAATTATATTGTGCTCTTTATTTATAACATATACAGAAAGATACATAGATAGATAAATAAAATAATTCCAGTATGCTCCATCAAGTGTAAAAAATATATGCACATTATTTAGAATAACATTGTCATAGTATTGTCTTAATATTGTGTATAGATGTATTGAAATTCAATAGAGACTTCTTTGTTCCAGATTTTAGATTAGAATGCTGATGCTCTATGGCACTTTTTTTCCCTTCACCATTAGAACTGTTACTGGCCAGTGGATGCTGGGCACTGGCTGACAAAAATTCCTCTAAACTATATAAACCTTTCAAGTTCATATTACAGAAGCTTTATGTACTGAAAAAAACTGTCAAATTTATATTCATATTAGATACCAAAATCATTTAAAAGCAGCACAACATAAAAGTATCAAAGGTGCAATACTGAACACCACAAAATTAATGTGATTGATTAAATTCCTTAGCTGCTCCCCATTTACCTCTAACCCATTTGCATACAAAATAAATAATATAAATACAAATTACATACTAATAATGCCGTAAATTCAATTACAAAAATTAAAAAGTTATATCTTGCATAAATTAATGTTAGCTCTAGCTATCAACCCAACACATCAACTCAACACGTAGCTTGGTCAACTCAAGCACATAAATTTAACAAGTAATAAAAATATATCACCCATATATACACATTTTTTTCAACAAAAGTAAAACAAGAAAGCCTTTAGCCAAAAAAAATGGCACTTATTGTTTTCTAATCTAAAGGTAACTCACATCATAACATAACATTTCACATAGGTAGTCTAGGACTTGTACAATAGCTGTCTCTGAAAAAAGCTAAATGCTAATAAATGCATATTTCAAATACAGCTTAGAATGTTGTGTGCACCCCTTGCCCTGGACCTTCACTGTACTCAATGTCTTAGCTATTCAATAAAAAAATGCAGGGTCACATATCTTGAAGTGAAGATGCAATGACAGGAACATATTTAAATGCTTTAAAAATGTTTAGTTACGTACCTTGAGACAGGAGTTTCCTTATTGTACCTGACTAGCAAGCCCTTCCCCTCCTTGGGCCAGGGAGGCACTACCCTTAACACAACAATCACAGAGCTTCTGACTCTTCACTTCAGGCACACAGCTCATCAGTGGCAACACTTGTATTGAATTTAAAGCATATGAATATATATATATATATATATATATATATATATATATATATATATATATATATATATATATATATATATATATATATATATATATATCTAAATGAGTGGTCGTGAAAGTTTCTAGATCAATGGTGACTGATTTTCTACCACTCTCATCAAAAATCATTTATGTTCATGTTTATGGTTGGATACCTTAACATGCATCACTTCACGTCTACCACTAAAAGAATATAGTTTACATTAATTCATCCGAGATATTTTGAGCTGTAAAATTTGAAGTAAAAACACTGGCACTTCCTATGGATATCAGTCATTACATTTTTTTACTAGACAAAATAATTTCAAAAATATATTGTACTACTATGAATTTCTTCTATTGAATTATTAAAATCTATGTTTATAATGAGAACAAAATATCTACTTTTATGGTAATTTTCAAAAAGATTTGGCATGGAAGCTTTTCATCACTTTGTCAATGAAAAATATTCATATATATACCTGCATTATGATTAACAACTCACCAGCAGTGAAGTCTTGGCATGTCGGAATCCCCTTCTTTACCTTGGTCTGAAAAGAAACATGTAACTTTGCTAAAAGAAATATAATAATAATTTTAATAATAAGAAATCAGGTACTGGTGAAAAACACCTGAAAATGAGGGGGATGAGATAAATGAGGCAATAAAAAGTTTAAGATAGAAAAGGTCCCTGGCAGAGATGTTGAAGTATGGAGATGTAGTTGTGGATGGATGCTGTGGATATGTAATCTAGCATGCAAGCATGGTGGGGTTTAAATGTTCACATTCATATGAGATCAAAAATTAAGTACTACATAAAAAGTTAAGCATAGTTATTTTCTCACCTGCAACCATTAGCCAACCCAACATGGAACGCATCCCACTCACCCTGTGCTAGGAGAGGCGGTGAGCCATGATAGCCGTGGCTGAGCGAGCAATAAGGCCCCAAAACTTAGACAACATTCTAACTGGCCACCAACACACTTTATGAGCTGCCAATGTCTGGGTCCAGTGCTGGATGTAATCTGTGCTGTGTGCTCAGGAAAGTAGCAATTATAATAAACATATCTTAGTATTAAATACAATATCACCTTGCTTGTGCCTTCCAAATGTGAAACCATCAAACCATCTGTGTACCGAATCTGTCTTGGGTGTCCACTCCTGGTGGCAGACCACAGACACATGCAGAGCTGACTAAACATGGGCAATATATACCCTTGGAAACACCTCCAGTCTTTCCTAAACACTCATCATGGCACAGTAAGTAGTCTTTGGTAAGTCATCAAGGCAAATTGGTGCAGGAAGGTGAGACTCAGTGGAACACCAACAAGTCAACTAGCAATGGCTTCCCCCTTCCACAAGTGCTACACACCCTTCCATTTACCCCCACCTTGTCACCCATAACCTTACTCTTCCCTACAATGATCACCAAGTGTCTGTGTTCACAAACCCTTGAGAAAACTTCTGACATGACAGTTAGAAGGCCTCCCTGAATTTTGTGCTAAACTGCACCATCAGCACTTTTATCTGTATCTATATCTGACATCCTGTTCCCTAATGGGAACCTCCCTCCAGGGGGTGGCCATGGCAGAAGTGTCTCCATCTCTCCACGTTCTGGCACTCCCTCTCAGCACATTCAACCCTGCTACTTTTAACTCTCTGCTCCAATACTCACTCACCCTATTGATACACTTCACAGGTGGTCTTCCCCTGACTCCCTGTCCCTTAATCCTTCACTCATACACTCTCTTCACAAATTTATTCTCCTTCATTCTTATCACGTGTCCAAACCATCTCAGTGTACCACGCTTCACCCATTCTACCATTCCGCAATCCACTCCCTTCACTGTCATACCCATACCAAACCACTCATACACGCTTTCATTACTTTCCCCATCCCATCCTAAAATGCCACATGCACCTGTTATATAACTCATTTTCACTGCATGTATTCTCGATTGCTGTGCCACATTCCATTTCCACATTTCTGATGCATATGATACAGTTGGCAGGATAATACTGTTCCTTGTAACCCTTTTTACCCCCATGCTCACACTTCTTCCTCTCATAACTCTCTAATGCACCTACTGCCTGTCTGCCTTCACTGCTCTTTCCCTCACCTCACCTTCCATACTTCCATGCTTACATAAAACTATTCCCAAATATTTAAATTCAGTCACCTCCTCCATTCTCTCTTTCCCCAGCCACTTTTATGATGCCTGATATTTTAATATTTCAAAATCTGAATACATTTTCTAATTCTCAAAACCTTAATTCTGGTATTTGTTTCCTTAATTACCTACTTACCCATATGAATAATATCAATATCAGTTATGCAATAAAAGGATATAGCAGAGTCCATGGTGGATGTCCTCCATTCACATATCTCACGTAGGAAAAACCATCCTTGGGCTTCCCCTTGATGTTGTAATAATACGGTAGAAATGTGTGACGTCTGGAACATCAGAAATGTTCGTGTCAACTACATATCACAAAAAGAGCAAGATTTTGACTCTTCTGGTGCAGTAGTTATAGAGAATAGATGAAAATTTTGTGTTTTTGCATTTCAACTCTGGTGTTTTCTGCAGCACTATGGTTACTAACTGAATTGAAGTATAATTTGGTAAATCTAACTTACTTCTAACCTTTTATCTGCAACTGTCAAAAAATTCAGTTAAAACTCTTTGAATTGGCACTGTTGGGGCAGAGGTCTTGCTGACTCAACCAAACACCCGTGCTCTGAGAGTAACCTCCTGTCCCGTCATAAAAAGTACCTTCATTCCATCCTTTTCCCTTGGCAACTTCCAAAAGTCTATTTCTCATGGCTCTTTCATCTTCTTTTAAGAGAGGAATATCATCTCTGGAACTAACTTTAGGTAATCTATGCAGTTTTAGAGTTTCATTGGCTTCCCTTCTAGGGTGCAGGTTCTATTGGATACTATCAAATTCCTTCCTTGGCTTAGCTTTCTAATTTAAAACACCATACGTACCTAGCTTCTAATTTGAAACATGCTACAGGAAGGTACTGCAGATTATGGAGACTTTTATAATTTTCTGAATAAATCAAAAAGCTAATAAAGCCAAGTGAAACCAGAGATTTGAAAATATAATGTATCCATATTCTGATAAATGGTGTGAATCCTTAAAAGGAAATTGTGTAATATATTTCTAACAAACTAATAATATTTTTATTAATAATTTCCACACATTAATAAACTTACTTGAAAACTACCAACATACATATTGGTATCTTACACAAAGTTGCGGCGTTGATAAAAAGCAATAGCCTGCTGGTTGGTGGTGAGAACATGCAGGAGCACAGCCTGCACTCGGGGCGTCCCATGAGCAGAGAGTTGAGAGAGGTAGTTGTCCAGGAGCAGCGAAGCAATACCATGACCACGATGAGCATTACTTACACCCAGGGTTAAGATGTAGCCAATCTGAGTTTCCCCAGTCAAAGATGGAGGTAAGATATCTTGATCCTGCATAACAAGAGGAGAGAGCTTAACTTTGCAAAACATTCATAGTAATTAGGTGTGAATGAGTAAATGCATGTACATGAAAAATTGCATATCACTTTTTACAAATACGTAATGGCAAATATAATGTTCTACCTAGTCATAAAAAGAGTTCACTGAGTTTGCTTATGCCATATACATCTAAAACGTATTCAGAACTGCAGCAAGACCTAATCAAAGTCAGCTAAAATGTATGGCTTTTAAGAGTTGGTTCATGAATTCAAGGCCAAGTTAGATAACAGCAGATACAGATAAGGGACAGTATGAACGTAGCTCCTATTCCGTATATCACAATTAGGTAAATACAACTAGGAAGATTCAAATAGGAGACAGGACTATCCAAGCCTAGCTCAGGCCCTGTATGCTACAAATAGGTAAATAGGTAAACACACACACACACACACACACACACACACACACACACACACACACACACACACACACACACACACACACACACATTTGACAACACAAACAACAGCTATACCCTTTATTCATCTCTCTTGACACACACACACACACACACACACACACACACACACATTCCAATTTGACAAACAGCTATACCCACATACCTCTTTATTCATCTTAGACAGAGGCTTGGTTTCAGCCACCAAAAGCCCAATAATCTGCATGTTATATGTTGCAGCCAAAGAATAGAGGCGCTCATTGGTCGTAATGTCCTCATACCACACATCAGGATAGTCTATGGGAAACCACTCGCGACACAAAGCTTTGACCTGTGGGACAATAAATTGACAAAAAAACTTAAAAGAACTTAATATAATGGGTAACTGCTTCAACAATGTCGTAGTCTACAGCAACATACTTCGTACATATGAATGACATCATCATCATCATCATTGTCATTTAGCGTTCATATTTTCCCATTTAAGATAGGGTTGAACGGGCGATGGCTGTTCTCCACATCTCCCAATCTCGTACATATGAATGTGCATTGACAAATTAAAATTTCACTTTGAAATATCATGTAAAACATCATGCCTATAATCATCTTCATCATCACTGGCCTATCTGTTTTCCAGTATAAATATAAAGGGGAGTCACACCTTAAGAAACATGAAAATGTTCATAAGCAACAAAGAGGTAAAAGGATGAAAATTTGCCCTCTGAAGTGGGACACTCCATCACTGAAGTCCATTCCAGCAACACTGTCAAAAACGTCATCATCTTAAAACATAACTAGTTCACTGTAGGCCAGCTGCCTTTTCCAACATGTTCCACCTCTCTTTGTCGGATGTTAATGTACTCCATCCTGCTTCAGTAAATGCTCAAATTTCATCTTGCTACATGGTCCTCTGTCTGCCCCGACTTCTACAATTCCTGGGTGGTCACTGTTATTTTCATTGTCCATCTGTTATCAATACTGTGCATGATATGATCAGCCCAAGTTCAACGTTTGTCTGCTACTAATTCATGATGCTTACTTACCATCACTCCATGTTGTACCAAGAATATTTTCCTTCATTCCTTTTGGTGCATTTCTAAGCATTCTCTCTATTGTACACCTTTCCCTTCAGGAAAAATGGCAGGTTGCTATTCATGACATTACTGTTTACCACAAGTGTTCTATCTCATTCCTATTTTCCTTCTGATTTCCTTTTTGCGGGCAAGGTTAATACTATTTAGTTGGTTGGCTCTACTCTCACAAGTGTTTTGTTTCTGATCATTATTTGTTGTCCTGCTAACTGGTTGAATAAAAATTAATCTATTGGTCTTGTAAAGGGTCTGTAGGTAAGGGGGATAATTGAAACAGTAAATTTTGTTTTGGGGGATAGATTAAGTGTTTATGCAGATTCACATTAACTAAATTATTTATAGTACATGACTCCAGTGAGTAGTGGGACTCAACAGTAAATGTTACCCCTGTGAGAAGGCATGCAGAATAAAACATTGAATGAGCATTCAACTTGTAGTAAATTTGAGAAAAAAAATGTTACTAAAATATATAGCCAAGACATAACTAAATCAAGGTGTGCTAAATGTCATAAGCAAAAACACTTGAGTTAATCATAAGAGCTAATCAACCTAAAAAATAAGGAGAACACATTTCTGAGTAACAGCTCACCTCAGGTAGGTCACTTCGGCACAAAAAACGCAGCTTTAGTTCAGCCAAAGAGCAGAGCGGCACACCATGAGGCTCAGAGATGCCATCCTGCGCCAGCCCGCTGAGAGGAATAGGAGAATTTTGAGGAAATTCAGAGAGGAACATCAGTATTAACTGTATTATCTACATGGTTTTGATTTAATATTACCTGCTTTTCAAAAATGTTCAAAGAGAATGACATATTTACTGTTGTTAATACAATTCTGAAGATTGCTTTATGAGTAATGCAGTGACAGTATTGTAATCAATGAGGCAAAGTATTTGTACAAGGGCTACTACACCGAGCACGGCTAAAGAACAAATTTATGGGAAACACGCTGCACCTCTGGGGTCAATACAAGCAATGATTGTAGTAGCCAAGTCCTACCCCATCTCCACGAGGTGGTCTGTTCATATATATATAGTCCGTTTGCTCTGAGTTGACCCAAGAAGCTCCACCTGCTATCCCTTTACTGACTCAACCTAAATATGTGGGATTGGCTGGCTAGGGAAGTGGGAGGTGCAGTGCACTACGTCGAAGTTCATTTGGTGACTAGCATAGGGGTAGGTGGACAGCAGCACGGAGGTCAAGGCTGCAGGCTCTCCCTCGTACCTCGGGATTAGCGACCCAACCCAACCCATCACACACACACACACACACACACCTCAGAAAAAAAGTGTAAACGGCTAATTACTTCTCATGCAGAGGTGGGCAAGTCTGGTACTTAATGTGGTAGTACCGCATCACAAAAAAAAAATACCGCGCTACCGCAAAATTTCTGAAAATACCGCACTATCGCGGACAGCACTAAAAACTCCTGCGATACTTTTTGCCGGTACTTTGAAAACTATCGAAGACGACATTTGCAGCGCGGCATGCTCCCAGAAATGTTTTTTTACTGTGAATCGGACTCAATCAGTCAATTGGTAGCAGTCATTAGAATCAGTGATTCAATCATTCTGACTTTTCAGTTATTGTTCAAAATCAAATACTAAATAGACAGACTAATCTACTACACTGCGAGTCTTCTTTAACCTGGGTGGTGCCGGCCGATTTTTCATTGTACTATTTTAAGCATGTTTCCTTTGTTTGGACAGCCAGGATAGGCACTGAAGTATTATTTTATTTTGACTACCGCTACCGCAGTACCGCACACCGCGTACCACACTGGGAAAGAAAAAAAATGGGACCGCACTACCGCAACCGCACTACTCCGGAAAAATTACCGCACTACCGCAACCGCACTACTGATTTTTCAGTACCGCGCCCACCTCTGCTGCGCTGCTTTCAGGGACCAAAAAATAATCCATATCATAAGCCTAAACTAGGGTCTAGGCTACCCTCTCATCAATATTACCAGGAGTTATAATTATAATGCCCCTTACGTCCTCCAGTGTGGTGTTCACCAGCAGCCACCTCTTCCTACCCCTGGGCTTCATTCACGCCTCATATACATCATTCTCCATTAATTAACATTCATTAACATTCATTTAATCCCAGCAGGAGCTTACCGAGTGGCGTGACTCATGGGTGATCCTCTTTTATAGGAAAATGTCGAGGGTGGAGCGAGTCATCTCAAGTTTGTTTATCGAGTCAGCTGTTCCCTGCTTCTTCCTCTTCTTCTTCTTTTTCCTCTCCTTCAGTGTTTTGTGGGTCTTTTTCCTCTTCTTTTTTTGTCTTCGTCTTTATCTTCTTCTTCTTCGTCTGCTCTTTCTTATTTTTCATCTTCTTTTTCTTTTTCTTCAGTGTTTTGTTGGGGAGGAGCTGCTGGTACACCCCTTTATTGCTTATCATAGGTCTTTTTCCTCTTCTTTTTCGTCTTTGTCTTATTTTCTTTTTCTTCTGCTTTTTCTTATTTTTCATCATCTTTTGCTTCTTCTTCAGTGTTTTGTGGGGGAGGAGCTGCTGGTACACCCCTTTATTGCTTATCATAGGTCTTTTTCCTCCTCTTTTTCCTCTTTGTCTTATTTTCTTTTTCTTCTTCTGCTTTTTCTTATTTTTCATCATTTTTTGCTTCTTCTTCAGTGTTTTGTGGGGGGGAGCTGCTGGTTAATAACACCGCTTTATTGCTTATCATGGGTCTTTTTCCTCTTCTTTTTCCTCTTCGTCTTTATCTTCACCTTTTTCTTATTTTTCATCTTATTTTCCTTCTTCTACAGTGTTTTTTGGGGAGATGGTTACACACATTTTTTTGCATTTCACACCTCGATCTTTTTATTCTTCTTGTTCTCCTTCTTCGTACGTCTTCTTTATCTTCTCTTCTTCGTCCTCTTCCTTTTCTTCTTCTCTTAATCCATCTCGCTTCGCTTTTCGTCAATGGCCTCAGTCCTTGTTTTAGATGCCACATACTTCCAGAAAACCTTTGGATTTTCTTTCACACACCCAGCGATTTCCTTTTCTTTAATCTTGGTGACATTTCTTGTTTCCCACCTTATTTGGTTGTTGAGCCTCCCATATTGGGTTTCTACTTCTGTGTACTCTCGTCACGACCTGCCCCACCATTTCTCCTCAGCTCTGCCAATCTTCCCCAGAGTCTCTGTTTCTTTTTTATTTTAACCCAGAGTTTCCTAGTCATTGGTAGGCTGTCGTTGGTTCTCTTGTGTGGACTTTGCCTCCCTGTGAATTTTCCTTTCGGTATGCATTCATCGATGACCTCTTTCAATTTGTGGGCAAATTTCTCCCATTTTCGCTCTAGGGAGAGATTTGCTGACAAGTACTGACCCCAGTCGATGTCAAGACTCCTCTTCATGCGGTGGTAATGAGCCTTCTTGTACTTGTAGTAAGAACTTTTGCCCCTGGCTTCCATGTCCCTGAGATCACACATAACATGTACACAGGCATGATCGCTTCTTCCTAATGGGCTGCATAAATTTATTTCATCAATAATTGTTTCATCAGTACTGAACAGGAGGTCCAAAATGTTGCCCCTGTTGTCCCCCCTCTGCCTATCCTCAACCCCGGCCTCAACCCCAACCCTCAACCTTGACTCCTTTTCCAATCTCTACTCCAACTTATTGTGTCCCGTACTTCCACTCACAGCCCATAACCCTTAATCCCAGTGCAACCCCAAATCATATAGCCTACCCCAACCCCCAGTCCCCTCTTCCCTCAACCTCCAAAACCTGACCATAATCCCAGCCCAGAAGTGAAATATATATAAAGAATGTAAAAAATAAATTATCTCAGTAAGGTTATTAAGGTGAAGGGTTTAAGGATTTTAGATCAACATTTTTTACATATATTTATGAGGATACTCACGAAAAAAATGATAAATTAGAACAAGTGTAGGAGGATATGATCACATCTTAAAAGCGAAAAGCTGATTGAGATCCGAAAGACATACAGAGTGGATCCTGCCATATTGGAAGCGTCAGGGTAATGAACTCCCAAGGCCGTTCATTTCTATGTAGAGGTTTTCATAATATTGAGGGACATATATGAAAGCTTACTTTTAGAAGCCATCTTTTTATTTTTATTTATTTATTTATTTTTATTTTCAGCCTATGGCGCCGGTAGGTTTTCTTGAGGGCAAGGTCTAAAGTTCACTTTATGAGGCCTGCTGGTCGGCCCCAGCTAGATTAAGGGATGCCATCTTGCCTGGCTCATGCTGCCCCGCGGAGTTCGTGTTTAAGGAGTTTCGCTAGAGGTCGCAGATTGATAGGTGGTCTAGGACAGTATGTGGGTAGTCTAAGGCCTGGTCACACGAGCGTTTATTTCGGCAATTTTATCGTCGATCTCGAGAATTTTGCTATAGGCGGCACCGGCTAGTCCAAAACACGGCTTGTGTTCTCGATATGGAGGAAAACGATCATGCGCGTCTTGTATTCCCGATACTGAGAACGCTTTGATGGAAACATGGCTTCACCTTTTCCTCCTCCCCCTCTTTCTCTTCTAATCACCCTAATCCTTTTCCTATTCCACCTCTCTCTCTCTCTCTCTCTCTCTCTCTCTCTCTCTCTCTCTCTCTCTCTCTCTCTCTCTCTCTCTTCTTTTCAATGGACATACACCTTTACGTTGTTACTTTTTTTTCTTGTGTGTGTGTGTGAGAGAGAGAGAGAGAGAGAGAGAGAGAGAGAGAGAGAGAGAGAGAGAGAGAGAGAGAGAGAGAGAGAGAGAGAGAGAGATACCCCCCCACACTCACAAACAGACAAACACATACAACTACACCCCTTCAAGGAATCCCAGATCACCAAAAGTGCAGCTGGCGGCAAGACATCAAAGAAGATTTAACTGCCTTGCTATCTCTCAATTGTCTTTACCTGGTGCCGCTCTACATGGTTTTTTTTTCTTTTTTTTTCTACGTCTTCGCCTGTAGCGCCGGTAGGCTTTCTTCAGGCCCAAGCCCGTCATGGCGCAGGCGCTTTTTATAGTGGCGCCATTCATGCTTGGCTCATGCTGCCCCCCGGAACTCATTCTTGATTCACTTGACGGTCCGGGTTGATGGGTGGTCTTGTGGACAGCATGTGGGTAGTCTTGTAGTCTTAGGCCACTCGGCGGTGACTGAAAAATCCCAGTTGGTAGCGTGGGGATTCGAACCGACGTCGTCCATGGCGCGGTGAATGCGGGGCCCGCACGCTAACCACTCATCCACCGCCTACCTGAAACATATGCCCAAACAAATATATGCCTAAACGCGCCCTCTGTTTCGGCTAGCATCGTGTAACCACACCGGGTGCAAAATCACCGGCGTGAAAAAGTCCCGGCGTCAAAAATTACAGAAATAAATACTCGTGTGACCCGACCAGCCTCAGGCCACTCGGCGATGATTGAATATTGTCATCCCGTGGTGGCGGGCAGGATTCGGCGCCCCGCAGCCACGGTGACCACTCAGCCACTGCCTCCCCTACCACGACTATAGTCTGATTTTTAAAAAAAATGCTTACATTAACGTACTAAGGAATGCATTATAGTTCTTGAAATCTGCTAAGCTTGTCTTTGTACCAAGATACTTAATTTTGTGTTCATTATAACATTTTGGTGTTACAATCAACATGAATGTATTATTACACACACACACACACACACACACACACACACACACACACTAGCGGGAAGTTGTTTCCATTAATTTGTTCCACTGGGACCTGTCGCTCCGCCTCTTGGGGCCCCAGTTCTCCTTCGGCCGGAACACATTACGCAGTTGCTGTGAAAGACCGGCCGTTAGACTGTGTGCCACGTGCAAGATGTCTTTTTTTTAGTAGAGAAGTAAAGACATATGTAACCAGCGCGTCCCACCCAACTATAGAACCACTTAAATAATATGAAGTAATTTTAGACTCACCTCAAAAAGCGTGTCGCCGGGAGCTTGGTAAAGAGCATGCAGGAAGCCCGCGAGGACAATGCCGAATGCTAGGCTGGTGAGGGCCCACCCGAAGCCTGGGAAGGGCAATAGTATATAGAGAAAAAAATATATTAATAATTGGTCGTGCATTTGTAACGAAAGGATTTACCATATTTCAGGTTTTTCCTTTGTTAATTTTCTTAATTGATAAAAGTTAGAAAACAGCAACAAAAACGCTGACGACAATGATAGTTATGTTGATACTGGTACTTCTAATAATTATAAAGATAATGATGCTAATAATAATAATAATAATAATAATAATAATAATAATAATAATAATAATAATAATAATAATAATAATAATAATAATAATAATGATAATAATAATATAGTTCATAGTTGTAGTCAATTTCTTCGCAATTTCATAATCATTAGATATGTGGAGCGGTGTCTACTACAACTCTCCCACTTCATTAATTTATTAGTTATCGGATTTTCGAGCCATGAGCCAAAGGAAGTAGCTGCTGGGATCTCCGTCAGCGCTACCTACCGTAAGCGAGGTCCGGGAGTGGCTTGCCGGAGATGGTGGGCAGCTCGGGATAGATCATGCTGTACAAGAAGATGACCAGCAGTACCGCAGGGACGAAGAAGGTCCAGCAAAACCTCCAGTACAGTCCCAGGTCCTTATTGAGCATGAACTTGATATTCTTTACGAATTTATCAAAGCCTGAAGTGAGAAAACGTGGATTAAATGTCATGCGAATATCAAAATAACTACTCGCCTGTTGCGTGTCCTGAATTATGAAAACCAATCTTTAGGTATAATGGATAACATGGAGTCTCACTCGTGCCTCGTGCCTCCTGACATCACAACTTAACCGTATATGTAGGCGACGGTCACCACCTCCTGAAGGACCAGCACGTAGGCGATGAAGCCGCCGCCGAAGTAGTCCACCAACGCCAATATCCACTGACCGCCCTGAAGAACAACCGCGGCCTCGATTTGTCAGAATATCCTCAGTAACATTAATAGTTAACATTTGTGACTGTGACTAAATACACTGGAAAAGTACCCAATGTTAAGGGGAAACAGCAGCATATCCATAAGACATTTGATACTTTCTTCCATATTTTATATAATTTTATTAATTGCATTTGTTTTAAGAATTTTACGGCGTTAAATCATTAGGTTAGCGGAAAACTTCAGGAGCAAGACGAGGTGACTCACTGGAGTGACATAGACGAGGCCGAGAAAGAAGCCACTGACACAGATGCCGAGGGTGACGCACACACTCTTGGTGGCCGGCATGTGCGAGCTGATGATGGCGCTGATGCAACAAACCATCCCAGACATCGAACCCACGCCCAGAGTAAGCAGCATCAGGAAGAACAGCACCGCGAACAGCTGTGGGGGAAAGACGTAGGTGTACACCAGCTAGTTCATTGTCCCTTTTTAAGTCTGCAGCAAAGTTTCTTTCTTGTTATCTCTTATCGTTATTTTCATGCTCTTCTTTGAGCTATCTTTACACACCTCTACCCCCTACCCCGACTCCACTGCAGTGAAGCTCATACCTATGCTGTTCATATCTTCATAATCCAAGAGATAACTAGAGATAACAATTGCCTTCATTATTTATCCCTTTGAGTGGTAGGTATATTCTGGAACCAGTATCCTTCGTCTGTTTTCCCTCTCCCTATGATCACTCCTTTCTAGTGGAAAATATCAAGACGTCTCAGGAATCCAACTTAATATTTGTTTTTTGTTTTTACGTCTGTTTCTGTCTATTTTTTTTTATTAAAGCAGCGTTCGGAGCGCGTTATTTTTGTTTGTGCGTTATGTCCTTGGCCTACCTCACATGTGTATGTCGTATAAAAATATCGGTCATTATGGCTTCAAGGCGTCACTCCCTTCAGCACTGCGGGGGATGTTACCTGCGGGGCCCAGGTGAACTTAGCGAGGGCATCGGGGTACGAGACAAAAGCGAGGCCGCCGCCGCCGCGCACCACGTCCTTGATGTCCGTGTCGAGATCGTGAGCAAGGTTGCCGAGAATGGCGAAGATGGTGACGCCGGCAAGTAACGAGGTGAGGGTGTCTGTGAGGCTGATGATCCACGCGTCCCTAGGGCAGCAGCACGTCAAGAGAGGTGAAGGGTATCAAGGCCTGATCGTAATTAGCTTTCCGAATAAGATCAGGTCAGTGAAGTTAAGGTTAACGAGATAGCCGCAGCAGAAAGGAAGCAGCGATATATCAGATTGCTGTCCGCTCTCCCGCTCTGAGAAGTATTCTTTTGTCATTAGGTCTTGAATGTTAACTACAGGGAGGGGTGGCCTGATGGTGTGTGTTATCATTTCATGTCTATTATTCAGTGCAAGTTTACAACTGCCAAATATTTTGCTGCATGCGTCAGTGGTCGGGTCCGTGCATGGACTCCATTGATTTTAAAGTGTGTGTTTTCCCTTGGTTGGGAGGAATGGTTGCGTTACACCCGGTGCTCTACTTATCCGAAGGTATAATAATTTTAAGGTTTTGGTTGATAGACTTTAGTTTTAAAGCCTCTTTTGGGAGAAAAGTAACTATGCTCACAGAGATAAAGACCTACTGACAAAATCTGAAGGAAAAAACGGTGACCATGCAAATATGAGGCCTTCAAGCAGCACTTCGAGTGGAAGCTCGGCTTTGGTTCGAGTAGCATATTTTGATACCTCACCTATATATGTTCTGAGAGAAGCTGTTGTACGAAGCGAGGGAGGTGAGGGAGCCGAACCCGACGTTCAGACTGAAGAAGGCCTGCGTGACAGCAGCGAACCACACCTGGAGGGAAGAAGCCGGGAAGCTGCAACTGAGACTCAGGTCAATTGGCGTATGATGTTCATAATTCACTGGCAGGCTGTACCGACAACGCGGCGGCGCCTCGAACCATCATATTCTGTTTGAGGGGCCATACATACGTGGGGGTCGAAAAGCCTTTGCCAGTGTGGCGTGATGAAATACAGCATGCCGTCTACGGCGCCGGGCAGCGACGCCCCTCGGACGAGCAGCGTGAACATCACCACGTAGGGGAACAGCGCCGTGAAGTACGCCACCTGTAGCAGTGATTCAGGGCTATAACTCAGTGGACGAATAAGGCAACACATACGGTTCTAAAGTGCCATGGTAAAATATATGTTCCTGACCGTGCATAGCTAATCCTGGAGGATCAATCTATCATATACAGGACTGTTTGAGAGCATGTTTGTGGACATAGTTATTGCAGAGGATAGATTACTAATTTTTCTAAAATTTATTACCATGCCCCTACTGCAGCCAAAGCCCGGCACACATGAGCTGTTAGGCAGTTGGTCGCGTCAGCAAGCGTATCTTGCAACAAGCTGATCAAGTGCCTTTAACCCAAGTTTTGAGTTCTTTGAAGACAAGCTTGCCCAGATCAGGAACCAGCATTAATTCACTCATTGAGATACCTGACCTTGCCCGAGGACTTGACGCCCCAGGCCAGCGTGAGGAAGAGCAGCGTCCAGAAAAAGAGCAAACAGAGCGCAAGTCGCCAGTCGGGGACACCAATGCCGTCGCTGATGTCTTCCTTCATGTGCAGCACGAAGTTACTACGGCGGAGGCGACGAGAGGAAGGGGCAAAGAAAGCAAGAACACTTTAAATTATCAAAAATGTTGAATGAAAGGGCAAATTACAGCTATTTCATAACCTTGTCACAATTTATGCGTTGTGTTTTAAGTCAAAACTCACTCACTAGTAGAACTGCTCAGACGACGAATGGGATTCGTTATTGAAACTGTAGTTGGTTTTGGCAGCGTCGACACAGTTGTCGTCCGCCCAGGTTGCGTCACACACGGACCATGGGAGGACAGTGTTGAAGGACAGGAACAAGTAGAACACTGTTAGCGCCATTATGGAGCCGTAGTACGACATCACTGAGCAGGTGGCGATCATCTGGCCGTAGCCGATGCCTGGCGAGAACAGTGAAATGCGATGCTGAAAATATATATATATATATATATATATATATATATATATATATATATATATATATATATATATATATATATATATATATATATATATATATATATATGCTGTCCAGAAGACCACCTATCAACCTGGACTCTGGATTCTAGGATTAAAGATGAGCTCCGGGAGGGCAGCATGAGCCAATGCAAGATGGTGCCACTATAAAAACTGCGCCACAAACGGCTGGGCCATACCATCAGGCCCCTCCAAAACAAGCCTACTGGCGAAGATGTAAATATATATATATATATATATATATATATATATATATATATATATATATATATATATATATATATATATATATATATATATATATATATATATATTTATATATAGGTATGTATGCTGCCTTGTATAGGCCAACCGGCCTCTTGCAGACTCCTTACGTTCATGTTCTTATGTTCTTATATATATCTATATCTATATATATATATATATATATATATATATATATATATATATATATATATATATATATATATATATATATATATATATATTGTTCATGGAGCAACACCTTGACGTGGTGAAAGGAAAACAACTTGAAGAGAACAACAACAAGATGGACAATCTGTTGATCGGCGTCTGCGATAAAAATAACGGCATAATAATGACAAACCTTTGCTGGCGGGCACCATATCCCACACTCCCACATTGTCCGCAGACGAGAACTGGCCGAGGGCGAGCTCCAGGAAGTACACGGGCTGCAAGAACGATAAAAACAGATAAACGGCGGTAAAAGACTCGAGTGCGTGTATACGATACAAGTTTAAGTATCAGTGTATTCTTTCCTGTTGAAGAAAAATTATATAATAAAAGTTAAACGTATACATTAGAAAGGATCATTATGTAACTTAATAAAATACTTGTGTAATGCTGTTCCTCGTTACTAAAACATCTCCTGACAGCTGATATACCGGCCTGCGCGAAAACCTCCTCCGTTTGCCGCTACGCCACCCACCTTGCCGATGAAGATGAGCACGATGAAGTAGGGCACGAGGAAGGCGCCCCCACCGTTCTCGAAGGCCGTGGTTGGGAATCTCCACACATTGCCCAGCCCGACGGACATGGCGATGCAGGAGAGGAGGAACTCGAAGGGATGTGACCACTGCTGACGCTCCTCCTCCTCCTCCTCCTCTTCTGACTCTTCGCTCTTGGCAACCAATTCCTCTGCTGCCTAGAGCACAGCCGCCATGTGTAAGGTAAGGGGTCAATGTCAGTGAGAGAGAGAGAGAGAGAGAGAGAGAGAGAGAGAGAGAGAGAGAGAGAGAGAGAGAGAGAGAGAGAGAGAGAGAGAGAGAGAGAGAGAGAGAGAGAGAGAGAGAGAGAGAGAGAGAGAGAGAGAGAGAGAGAGAGAGAGAGAGAGAGAGAGAGAGAGAGAGAGAGAGAGAGAGAGAGAGAGAGAGAGAGAGAGAGAGAGAGAGAGAGAGAGAGAGAGAGAGAGAGAGAGAGAGAGAGAGAGAGAGAGAGAGAGAGAGAGAGAGAGAGAGAGAGAGAGAGAGAGAGAGAGAGAGAGAGAGAGAGAGAGAGAGAGAGAGAGAGAGAGAGAGAGAGAGAGAGAGAGAGAGAGAGAGAGAGAGAGAGAGAGAGAGAGAGAGAGAGAGAGAGAGAGAGAGAGAGAGAGAGAGAGAGAGAGAGAGAGAGAGAGAGAGAGAGAGAGAGAGAGAGAGAGAGAGAGAGAGAGAGAGAGAGAGAGAGAGAGAGAGAGAGAGAGAGAGAGAGAGAAGCCCCTGTTAATTAGACGTTAGATACACTAACCTCCCTCTCTAACGAATGATTATTTAATGAATATCGTATTCTTCGAATCTTATAAGCTTATCAAACCTTCCCAACGTTCTCCACCTCTTCCTGTCTGCTGCTGGTGTAGCCTACCCCATCCTGCACCCGCACATGGTCAATAAGAAAAAATGCATATTTTCATATCTCCGCCTGGCCAGCTGTCTTCCCTGACGTTTACACTTGTGGGTTGCCACTCTGACTTTGGTTGTCTATCTGTTACCAGTTCAACGTATAAAAATTGTAACCTGTCTCTGTTCACTTCTTTTTCTTAATAGCCATAAAAATATTTTGCACATTTTTCTCATCTAGTACATAATGCTCGCCTTTTTTCAATGTTTTGCCCAACTTTTTTTCTTTTCATTCCTCTTTGTGCGCTTCCTGTATTTTCTCTAAATATTTTATGATGCACCAAGTTTCCGAACTGGCAGAATACGCTGAGTGTAGCCTATACCTTTCTCTTCAGGGAGAGTGGCAGGTTGCTATTCGTGTTATACACCTGTACAGGTACCCTGCGCATTATTATCAAGATCAAGAAGATCAAGTCATTGCTGTGTTTACCAAAAGCGCTCCATCAAATTTCTATTCTCTTTGTGCTTTATTTTTCGTAGATTGCTTTTGTTCTTTCTTTTTCATTATTTGTTGTCCTGCGAAATGATTTTTAATTACCTTTGTTTCCTTCATACTCATTCCTGTGGGTTACATAAAATTGGAAGCTTGATTTCATTCACCTTTGCAACATATTGCTGAAAGAGCGTCAAGAAAAAAAAATGGAACATTAGATTTTCCCTACAAAAGCTTCGGTTTAAGAAAGAAATTTAATGTGATCAATGTTTTCTTCTCTGTCCCATTTCTCTAAGTAGTTCTTTGAATAAGCTGACTGAAGTATTACAGTCCTCTGCCTCACAAATCTTTTTGATAAGCAGAATATTGGCTTTCCAGCTGCCCCAGCCAGAACAGACAGTCAGACAGGCACTGCCCTGTCCTCTACCTAACCGGAATTTAAAGAGTTTTCATTTATTGGTGAATTGGAGGTATTCTGTAAATAAGTTTGGGCCACTTTGATGGATAAAAGATATATAATTCGATATACAAGTCAATGTTTAATAAAGTTTAATCAGCACGTACTTGTACATATTTACCTCGGGTGAAGGTAACTGCTGATATTTATACACATATGGTGAAACAGCTGCTGTGACTGGCTCAGGAACTGTATTTAGAGGGGAAGGGGCAGTAAGTGTAGGGAGGGGCGGGAGGGGAAGGGAGATCATTTAAACGCCGGTTACATATAGGTCGAATATATCTTGTCAAAATCTTAAAATATAATCTGTGGATGAAACGTGTGTGTGTGTGTGTGTGTGTGTGTGTGTGTGTGTGTGTGTGTGTGTGTGTGTGTGTGTGTGTGTGCGCAGAGGCTGGTCACATTGTTTCATTTGCACGGTAAGGTAGTGGCATCTTTGGTCAGCACTGTTCTCTACGGACAAAAATTATTGTCATATCAAATTTTAGCGTGTGTTGAGGTACATTTAATAGTTTCAGAGCAGACGAGACAACCTGATTAGTAGACAGCTCTCATTTTCCTCCATCGTTCTATCCAGAAGTGTGTTTAATCCTGCATGGTCTGATCACGCTCTAAATTCGCGAACCCCATGCAGCCAGTACCCTCCGTAAATGAACTTTGGAGCTTTTGGTTACGGCTAGAACCATACACACACACACACACACACACACACACACACACACACCATGGAAAATGGACACAACCCCCGACTGACGCCCGATGCCCATTCACTTCTGGGTAGACGTGCAGGGTTCACAGATGAAAGGAGACTCCCCATTCGTCTCTGCCTCGAAATCGAACCCGGGCCTTCTCATACAGTATCCTGCCACACAGAGTTTGTGTTAACCGCTGTGCTTCCCTTGTCACTAAACTACACAGAGAAAAGGGTAAAGTCCCTCTCTAAACATAAAGAGTACTCGTAAAGACTATGGCTATTGAGTAACAGTAGATGGCATGGGTGGGACTATTAATGAGAAGCTCATGTCCATTACACAACACTGTACATCAATCCTGCTAGCAGTCACTCAACATCAAATAAAAAAAAGACAAAACATCACTTCTTGGAGAAAAGATATATATCATACCTCGTAGTTTTGGGTGCTGGACAGTAACGTATATCTTCCTTTCCCTTTCCTCATGGTTGTCCAACAAGACTTAACAGCTGATTGCAAACAGTGCATGTAATCTAGAGAGGGAAGGGCGAAACAGCAGATATAAGGTCTTGTTGAGGAGATGGTCCCCTTGCTCTCTGTGGTAGCGAGGATTTCGAGTCAGTGAGGAATGCCGGGAGAAGCGAGTTAATGTGAGCCGCAGCTTCCAACCTCGATGAAATTACGGTGCTTAAAAACTAAATCTCTCTCTCTCTCTCTCTCTCTCTCTCTCTCTCTCTCTCTCTCTCTCTCTCTCTCACACACACATACACACACACACACTTATAATTAGGCTGCGTCCACACCTTCATGATTCACACCCAACGATCAAGTCCAGACGAATCGCATAGTTTTCTGACTATATTCATGACTCATCAGTAAAATAGAAATGATCTTATATGTAATCTTGCAGAAACCGTTCACACCAAGGGAATCGAGTCGAATAGAGTCATAATGAGTCAGGTCATGAATATTTCCAGACCCATCTTTCTCATGAGTCACCAGGTGTCTGCTGCGGTGATAGCGAGCAGCCCAAGGGTGTGATGAATCATGATCGTGAGCGGCGTAATATCAAAGATCCAAGTGATCAACAACACCGAGATCGTGACGTCACAGGAGAGCAAATACAAACCTTTCCTTTAAAACATGACTTTTTTTTCTACTCTACTTTGACAACTGTGTATTAGTGTTTGTTTTCTTTATATAAATTCTTGTTTTATGAAGCAGCAGCAGCTTCTCGAAATTTACTGTTCCCATCCTGAAGACACTAGAATTTATTTTGATTATTTAAAAGGCAGGGAAACAAATGACTGACAGCATCCAAGTCTGTCCTCTTGTGATGAGTTCACGCACTCATACTCTAGCTAACTAATAAGGAAAGAAATTTGTGCTACAAGATAATCAAAGTGCAAAACACGCCCGAAAATATTAGATTTTATCATGAGTCCAGGCGACGAGTGAAACGGCTAGTAAGTCAGGCAAAGCGTAGGTACGGAGAAATCATTGCCGTAAAATGTAAAACTAATCAGACGTCTTTTCTCAGTAATATAAACAATAAAAAGGCGATCAGAAGTGTGATTAGACCCTTAACTGATAGTGATGATAGACTAGTAACTGAAAGCCAGAGGGTACTCAATACTGCCAGTGTTACCACCACAACCACCACCATCAGCGACGATAATAGTTTTAACGATAATTCCACGCGGACCTTCCCGACTTTGTAATAACTTCCGATGAAGCCCTAAATGCTCCCCAATCTCTTAAAACAAATAAAAGTCCAGAACCAGACAATGTATATCCTATACTACTTAAAGAAACAAAGAGCGGAATACTGTCTTCTCCCACAACTGTATGCAATATGTTCTTGCGGCAAGACATTGTCCTTTCGGATTGGAAAATGGTTAACATAACACCGTATTTTAAAGAGAGACAAAAAAGTACTGGGTAAGTATAGACCCATTAGTCTAACTTGAGTAGTAGGTAAGCTACTCTAGAGCATAATTAGAGACACCTTGAATGTCACTCATTAATTAAGGATTCTCAATATGGCTTGCGTAACATGAGATCTTGTTTGTCGAACCTATTGACCTTTTATAACGACCTCTTCACAGTTTATGACGTAATCAAATCACTGGACGTAGTTTATCTCGATTTTCGGAATGAGTTTGGTGAAGTTCCACACCACAAGTTACTTTATAAAATCGGACGTGTAATGGTCGTGTGTAGTACAGGTTCATGAGCTATTTTACCTGTTGTATAACTTTAGAGCAGTGCTATACACAGTTACGTCAAGAAGGTATTTTTCAATGAAAAGTATTCATGAGTACTCTGGGGCGCTCTCCAGGGCATTCCTCGGCAGAGAATTTCACGTTTAAAGGTATCCCACGACTCCCTAGGGTCCTTCAAAGTACCAAGCACTTCAAACAGATTTGAGATTGCTACTGTATACTCCCGAGCACACACCTTGTCCCTCAGTTTCTCAAGATGGAATCCTGGGGGGATGCAGTACTCATACTTGGCTCCTCTTTATTTTCTGCCGCAGGACTTCGTTTGTTAACTCAATCCATACCGTCTGTCAATCCTTTACAAACATCCTGATTCGCCTTCCTGAAAGCGATCCCTACACCTATTCGTATTCTCCAACTTCTATAACACACTGTGTGTGTGTGTGTGTGTGTGTGTGTGTGTGTGTATCATGCAGCTGGATTCACTCGCGTCCTTTTTCTTGGCTTCCATTTTACCACAACCATCATTTCGAATTAATTAATGTTTATTTGCCCTAGTCTGTTACTGGAGTAAAGGTGTTAGACGTACGGGTGTTTCTATTTGAAGAACTGTGCATATACAGCAAAATTTTGCGATTTATATTTATACATGTCTTTTTTTTTACCTTTTCAAACACTATTGTTCGTTATTTTTTCATAGTTTTGCTTTTGTCCACATAAAAGGAGCTGCCTTGTACAGGCCTACCGGCCTCTTGTAGACTCCTGCGTTCTTATGTTCTTATGTTCTTATGTCTATTAATTTTTCGTTATGTATAACGGAGACCCATGAGAAAGGAGCAGAATAAGTAACGTTTACTTGTGCTCAAATATAAGGAGCTAGCGTGGGAATATCTTGATTTGTCCACGGTATATCAGGCCCGTAATTGGGGCAGATTTTGGAGGGCCGGCTAGAGGGCATCATAGTTTCATGAGGGGGGTGAGGAGCGAGCGAAGCAAGCATGTGTCGCTAGGGGATTTTTTTTTTTTTTTTTTAATTAAGCACTCTTAAGGGCATTTTGAAAATTCAGAAATTACTGCCCTGTAGTTTTATAGGAATGGCCATTAAGTTTTCCTGATACAAGAAAAAGAAAAACTAATTCATTGTTGTTTTCCGGTTCATCCTTCGCTTCATAGCATTCACCAATTCATGTCACATAATTTTGCGCAGACGCCCGAGGGCAATATCGCTCCAGTGATAAGCAGCAATCATATCACCCACTCCACGCCTACCTGGCTATCAGTGTTGCCAGATCGAGCCATACATTGCTTCATACCATATAGTACTGTACTGAACTATTATGCTTGCTCTTTCGTCACTAAATTTCGAGTTGGGTTACCTCGCTAATTTTATCGGGTTACTTATTTTTTCACTTTGAATAATAGTAACTCAACTGGGCTATTTTTGATCATTTTGCATAACTTCAATCGCATTTTGATGTGAACAATAACAAATTTATTCCTTTAGAAGTAGCCTAACTCTATGTAATAGTGATGATATTATTATATGATGTAGCCTAGTTCTCTGTATTTTTGTTCTATACTGGATGCATTTGTAGGAGGGGATACCGGTGAAGGTGAGGTGTGGACGTACGTGGATCTCTCTCTCTCTCTCTCTCTCTCTCTCTCTCTCTCTCTCTCTCTCTCTCTCTCTCTCTCCATCTATACCCATAGAGAGAGAGAGAGAGAGAGAGAGAGAGAGAGAGAGAGAGAGAGAGAGAGAGAGAGAGAGAGAGAGAAAAAATTATACATAGTTAATACAATGGAGTCCTTTTCACGTTCTTATTCAGTTACTTTTTTTTTTCTTAGTGACCTCTGGCGTTTGTTTTCATACAAGTATCTGGCAACTCTGCTTGGCTTATCCGAGACACGAGGGCAACAACAAACAGGCCCAGCCTCGCCACCTCAAGAGCAGACTTGCAACATTGGTCCGCAGCGCGTAAGTACTCCTCTACTCGATCAAGTGAGTATTCTTTCCTTACAATTGTGCATTGCTGCTGTTAGACTGAATAAATGAAGATAATTTATTTTACCTTCATCTAAACTTTTAAAATCTATCTAAAGTCTCGTTTGAATTATTTGCCCACGCCTAGGTAAATTTGGGGGCATATACGCTATTGTTGCGCGTGGCCGCGGTGCTCATCTCCGTCACATTGGCCCTTGAGCCTGTGGTGGGAAGAACCCATTACCCCGGGACACACAGACAGTCACTATTAGGGCCGCTTTCACAGTCACTTTGTTTTTATCGTTACCAATGGCGCTATAGAATTTTCACTTAAAACTGGGCTGCGGGGTTAGCCTAGCCCCACACCTTACCACACACTCTCAACATCTCTTGCTTCCTCTGCAGCCGCCACTACCCCATAGGCTAGTTTCACGTGAAAAACTATAGCGTATATGCATACCTATATATCTTGATTAAAAATGTAATGCCATGTTATATATCAAGTGTGCATGGGGTGTATTATGCTGATCTGATGGTATCAGCCATGATGATATTTTATATTTCCTCAACAGATTATTGATTTCATCCCCTAAGCTTTCCAGTTTACAAGATGGATTCAAGCAGCGGGAAAGGAGATAACCCACATCACAAAGTACAATACGAAAATTTCCCACAAGCTGACCCCCAGCCTGCCAACCCTCCTCCTGAAGAGATGGAGTCTGGACCTGAAGAAAATATCAACAGGTAAGCACTACATTTTCATCTGTATTTTCTATCCAACCCTATGTCGGATACTGCGAGTTTGTCGCAAATGACCACCAAGAAGACTATAATATATACTATAGTCTCTTTGGTGACCACTCTGCCACCGCCTCCTGAGGGTGGGGGGAAGGGGGCTTTGTGTAATGAAGAGGTGGGGTTCTGCCAAGAAAAAAACGAAAACAAAATTTTGTTCATAAATAAAATGAAGGCCTTAACGGATCTTGGAGTAGGGTTACACCAAACTGGCAAGGCATTGAGGGTATATTAGCCTTTTATAATTTGGATTTAACAGGTTGCCGATTAATTGGATAAAATGTGTTTTGCCAGCATCTCTTTAATTATTTACCTGTTGAGTAACACATAGCAGGCCCATAGTTTTGGCAGATTTTTTTGGTGGGCCAGAGGGCATCACAGGTTCATGCATATCTATGGTTCATGTCAGCATGTATGACGGGGGGGGGGGGGGAGGGCGAGCGAAGCGGGCTTGCTCAGGTGGGGGATTTTGTTTTAAAAATAAGCACTGTTAGGGGCATTTTGAGGATGGTATAGAAAACATTGGAGGGGCATCCCCCTAGCACTCCCAGAAATTACGGCCCTGGAATCTGTTGAGAAGGAGAATGCATCATCCACCAAGCCACTGTAGAGCGCATGGATGAGCCTCTCTCTCCACATTCCTCACCCTATACGTGCCCCACTCTTCTTCACCAGTCATCTATTCAACATTGGGCCATTACGTCTAACTGCTAAGTTCCTTGCAACACACACACACACACACACACACACACACACACACACATATACACACACACCAGCAGTACCATGAAATCGACTATAATGAGCTTGCTCTTGTGGGGAGGGTATTTGCTGGTGATTGCGAGTCCAATTCATGATCAGGCCATGGTGAAAACACACACACACACACACACACACACACACACACACACACACACACACACACACACACACAAATCAACATACACACATGCTAATTTACCTAGGAAAGTCATGTAAACAGCTAAATTCATCCTAACCTGACTCCCATTCAGAAATGCGATGTGCTAGACTGCGCTCATAAACACCTATCCACTATTCTTCGACAACACTCACCTGCCCCCTTCTTCCACCAAACTTTCTCGATCTAACCTTAATTCAGTATCTTACCTGAAAACTTCATATCTCACCTCTGCTAAATCAACTTCGAGGGTAGGCATTCTGTATCGTCTCCACCGTTTACTTTTCCTCCATGCGTGTGGGCCCTGTGGGGGGAATCCACACGCAGCCCTCCCCTCCTCTTACTGCTAGTCCTGCCTCTTCGATTCTGCCGCAGAGTTGCCTTCCTTTCTGTAAATTCTTCTGTCGATATGTTTTCCTGACTGCACCTCTGCTGAACTTGATAATTTTATGCCTCTACGTACCCTCCCCGCGGCGCAGTTGCACGACTTTTCCACTCGCACTCATCCTTACACTGTCCAACAAATATCTTATGAAAGAGTTAACCAGTCTTCATTTTTCATACCTCTTGCTGGTAAATTTTGGGAAAGCCTTTTGAATTACTTCTATACTACTGCTTAAATTCTTTCAATAGTGGAATATCGAGACTGCTCCAAATGACTCTGCCTCTCTATTTCTTTATTTTCATCTGAACATTGCAGGAATAGCGCCATTGTGGGCTTTTTTTCACCCTTGATATGTCCCTTTTTTCTAAAATAATAATAATAATAATAATAATAATAATAATAATAATAATAACCACGTGACATGGCTCCCATAAGATAAATATTAGCCACAAACATATTGCACTGCTCCCCTAGTCCCCTTGCAGTGCAATATTTCGCTTTCTGAAAGAGGAAGACATTTAATGTTTCTCCTGCTCGCCCGACCCGAAGGAAGGGGGAAGAACAAGTAGCTGCTGATGGCATGTTTCCAGACGAGGAGTCCTTGGTTCCAGATGACAGTGATGCTCGCTGGATGGGGTTCGGACGGCCCATAAAAGAGTAAGATGGCTGTTGTCCGTTGTAAAATGCTAATTAGTAGCTTGATGGTTAGTGATTTTGCCACGTATTTATTGTGCAGTTGCCTGTCAGTAGTGAGTTTATTGTGGATACAGCATGTCATCAGCAGCCAGTGATGGGCACGGTTCCGCTAATCCGCTAACCGCTAATTGCCGCGGTTCGGACAGTAGCGATGTATGATAATGGTATATATGGGGAGGAAGCGCTTGCCAACATCAGTACTACTTGTTTTGGGGTCCTGAACTAATTACGCTGTTTTGTGTGGGAACTGAGATTGGTGCTTACGTCGTACTGGTTGTCATACTGAACTACAATAAGTAGAAACACAGGGGTAGCAGCAGTGATTGAGACAGCAGCTTATCTTTATACATGTGGTGGTTTATCATATAATTATCCTTCTGTCCTGTGTGTGACGTTAATTTTTTCCTGATAATGTATGAGTGTTGGTGATTGTAGTCCATAAAAATAAATACTTGCTTACTGCTATCTGATATAAACATATAATTTTAAGCAGGAAATTGCATTATCCCTTTGACTGGATGTATTTGTCCTCAGCTGTATGTTTTATTTGAATTATAGTGCTGTCTTAACCTAATCGGTGATATGTAACAGTAGCTTCCCATAATTTTATTCAAATTAAACATTTTTATTAGTACAATCATTAGCTCAAATGCATTTATGTAGCTCCAGTCTGAGAAGCAGTTAGCCGTTTACACTTTTTTTCTGTCCTCTCTCTCTCTCTCTCTCTCTCTCTCTCATTCTTGGCTTTACCTTAAAATAAGAAAATTTACTTTTTAATGAACAGGAACAAAAGCAATGACAGCTTCTTTGATAGCAATACCCTCAATGGAGTTTTAAGGAAAATGTGAGAGAATATATAAGATATATAAATCAGTTCATCTTGATGCCACAGACGTCCAAATGCAGTCATGCCAGTGAAGAGGGACGCCACTGAATATAATATGAACCACAAGAAAAGAGGAACGGCCATAATACTGGTCCATGATAGATTTGATAGTGATCTCAAGGTAAGTCCTTTGCCTGTATAACTTTATCATTTGTTTGTATTTCAGTGCAGTTAGGCTAAAGGATTAACATATACATGTCTGATAAATAAACCAATGTGATTGTATTTACCTAGTTCTTGTTTGCAGGATTTGAGTTATGCTTGTATTTTCCTGCCTCAGCATCCATAGTTATCCCAGTGCACAGTCCACCCAGTTGTTCACCCTCCCTTTTCGGCCTTATCAATAAATGGGTACCTGAGAAGGTAAATGGTAGCCTGGATGTCACATTGGTCCTGTGTCCGAGCTAGGGTAATGGGGGTTATATGCTACCATATGCTCTGAAGGACCATGTGACGGAGATGAGCACTGAGGCTGAGGCCATGTCCAGCTATATTGTGTGCCCCAACTTCACCTTACCTTTATCCCTCAAAGTCATGAATGCTCCTTGTGTCAACCACCTTTGAATTTAGAGTAGACTGTTCCATTTGTCAATAGTTTGATTTCTTGGTTTTTTTTTTTTTTTTTTGTTCAGATTTTTTTCTTTTTTCCAGTGTTGTACATCAGAGAGTTTTCTCTGCGCACTTTTTCATAGCCCCTTCATTCCTTTATACATAATGATTGTTACACCTCATTTTTCTCTCCCTAAGTGTTGTTTTCCCATCTTCCAGTGAACTCATATTATTATTATTATTATTATTATTATTATTATTATTATTATTATTATTATTATTATTATTATTATTATACTGGAAGCTTATCTGGCAGTTGGTCACGGCATTTAAGTCATCAGGCCCTGGGACCTTCCTTATATCTCAAGCTTCCAGTTGCACTAGCTTATGCATTTCTTGCACTTACACTTTTATTTCATCCCCTTCAGCTCCACAAAATGTATTACCTTTGTGAAAACTGCCTGTAATCTGTGTGTGTGTAATTCACCTCTTGGTCTGCTGCGGGTCTCTCTCGAGACAGCCAGCCGTTCCCCTGCGGAAGAGCACAGACCTCGTGTGTGTGTGTGTGTGTGTGTGTGTGTGTGTGTGTGTTAGAAATTCAATTTGGATTCAGAAGTGGAAAGTCATTATTTTTTTTACATGTGGCCTATGGCGCCGGTAGGCTAATCCGTATGCGCCTGATGGTCGGCCCGAGCCCGTCAAGGCGCAGGCAATTGTTTATAGTGGTGCCATTATTATTGGCTCATGCTGCCCCCCGGAGCTCATACTTGATTTCACTTGCGCTGTACAGCTTCTTCTAGAGTCCGGGTTGTTAGGGTGTCTTCAGGAAAGCATGTGGGTAGTCTTAGGCAACTCGGTGGTGACTGAAAAATCCCAGGTGGTTAGCGGTGGATTCGAACCCACATCATGGACAACGCGCCGAATGTGGGCCTGGTGGATGATGATGTCAACGCAAAGCCACAAAAAAACTACTAAAGAATATAGGGAGAGAAGGAAGCCTTCTGTATGAAAAAAAAATGAGACAAAGAAGAACAGAGGGACAATGATGAGGCCAGAATATCAGGGTGGAGGAAAATAACAAGTGAAGTTCTGCAGGGCTTTGTGCTGGTGCCCATAGTCACGCCCCCTTTCCCAACACTGGGATCGCCAAGATCTCAAAATATGTTAATACACTGAAAATCCTGATCTTATACTACATAATTTACTTAATGATGTGAAGAGGAAGGGACTGATGCTTTGATGGAAATATTATAATTGATTGGTATGTCAAGAAAAAGTCATACATGGTGAAGGGTATTTGAAACTGATCAGGTATCCTGTGCATTCCTTGCAGCCACGAGACTGTGCCAGACATGATACAGACATCATCAAGAATGCCCTCACATGCCTCAGCTTTCATGTTGAGGAATCTTGGAACCTCACCAGGTCCGGGCTTTACAGGAAACTTAACGAAGGTAAAGTTCTACGACTTTTTCCATCAGTCCTGAATCCTTACTAGGCTATTAGGCCAACTAATAATGGGATTGGTAACACTGTGTGGGCCACCAAATAATGTAACCCCCATATTTATGCACGCCATTCTCAGCACACACACCCAAGTTTCCCCAGACTCACTTCGCAAGTGGCCACCGTCAGCTAGCAAGACTAGAAGTGTAGTGCTCATTCCCAGAGGGACCTGGGCCATCACATTGTCATATATGTAAAATGTACTTATCTCTCCTAATTTCCAAATACACTTTGTGAGTATTGCAGTCAAAGTTCTGTTTACAGTGAGCTGTCGTGATCACCAGGACAGTGACTGCTTGGTGATAGTGTTCATGAGTCATGGCGGTGTTGACCATTTCAACAAGGAGTACTTGTGTACCAAAGATGGCCGTTTTGACACGACAGAGCTTTGGAAAAGCTTCACTGCTGATAAATGTCCAAGCCTTGCAGGGAAACCAAAGCTGTTCTTCATCCAGGTCAGTTCATTCTGTTCTTTTCTGATGTCAGTTTGGATCCCAAGAGCTTCCTCAGAGAACTGACAATTGCAAATGAGTCTTCATTTGTTCCTCTTCATACATTTCACTCTGACATGATAGTCCTCTTACTCTCCCATCCTTTCTCTGTGTTAAATATTCCAACAGTCCTCCCAGTTCACAGGGAGGTAATAAAAGAGGCACTGAACTTTCGTTTTACTTGTGAATTCTAACTACTGCCTACCACAGAGCCAGTCCTGTTACTCCATTAATGGCTGTCATCATTCTGAGTACAGATTAAACCTTTCTAACATTTCAGGCATGCAGGGGTATGCGCACTGACAAAGGTGTACGAATGAAGCATCCTAAAGGTCTCGGTGTTCAGACAGACTCCTATTCGAAACCTGATTATGTCATTCCACTGCATGCTGACATGCTCATTATGTGGGCCTCTTATCCTGGTGAGTGCCTGACTCCCTCACACCTTGAAACCATGAATAATGATTTTGTTTGTGGTACGTACAAATTTTCTTGTTATGCATATACAAGGTGTCAAAAAGAGAGCAAGGAAAAAAATATGTAAAGCGAGAAAAAATAGAGAAATCTCACGCAAGGTACATTTATTTCATTAATATAATGATTTGCTGGCAGAAACATAAATAATCCTTTGTACTATTACATAATCTGATTATATAAGGTTTTTATATCTTTCTGAATCAGATTCATAAACTTGGCAATCTTTTTTAATTATTTGAATAGACAATAGTATTAGGGATGGTTTATTGAACACAGGCAACCTTTAGGTTGATAATATACATCTAATGTCTTATCCATCAATATCTCCGACACCCTGTCCCTCACAGGAACTTTCCCGAGATGGTGCCACAGCAGATGTCTCCGGTTTTTCCTCTTCCAGCACTCACATTCAATTCCTCACCTCTCAACTCTCTCCAGTACACATCCATTATCTCAGTGTACCATATTACACCCACTCAACCACTTCATAATCCATTCCCCATTACCTTTGCTGTCACACTGATCCCAGAACTCATACACATCTGCATTACTTTCTCCATGCCATCTTGACACACTAAGTGCACCTGTTGTAAACTCATTTTTACTGCATGTATTTCTAATTATTGCTGGACTACACTCTACATTCATGTCTTTGATGCATATTGAGACAGAGCTGGAATGATAGTACTATTATACCCTGCTTTACTCCTATGCTCACACTTTTTCCTTTCATAACTCTTCAGCACAGCTAGTACCTTTCTGCCCTCTATTGCTCTCTGCTGTACCTCCCCCTCCATCCTCCCATGCTTACATAGACCTATAGAGCCTAGAACCCTAAGTATTTAACCTCAATAACTTCCTCTTTCTACTCTCTTTCAGGGATGTATGCATTCAAGTCCAATAATAATGGAATAAGTGGAAGTGTGTTTATCCACTTTCTTGCCAAAGTATTCTCAGAAGATGGACGGAGTGCTGACTTGCCCACCTTGCTTTTACGGGTAACCCGGGAGGTGGCAACTCTGTACGAGTCCTACCACCCAGTCAATAAGGACCTAGACCAGAACAAACAGATTCCCTACATAGTCTCCACTCTGATGCGTAAAGTCTACTTCCCTGTGAAAACCTAGCAGCAGCTTAGCCATCTCCTTATCTAACAAGGGTTTGCTGACTTTTGAACATTGTGTACCAGTTTATAATTGATGCCATTTTCTTTTTTACTGCCACCAGGGCTTCCACTAGGATATTTTCCACAAGAGTCCTAAATGCATGGGCACTTTCGTCCATAGCTAGAACTTGGGGGTCTCATGTATAATTTTGAGGGTTCAATCCATTAACATATTGTTATACCCTACATGATCCTCAGAAATTAACGAAAAGACATCAGTTTATAGTATTCCTAAATGGCTTGTTTAACTTGTTGCATGTTTGAAAATGAAGCAATGTGCCCCCTACCAACCTTGCAGACATGTGTATTAGCTATGGGAGGGTTGATGTGTCTCAGCCAGCTGGCAGGCAGACTCTGACTCATAAACTACACCTGTACTTAATGCATTCTTTCTGCAGTACTTGGTTTATCATTGACGATAGAGTGATTAGTAATTATGTGACAGTACGCAGTTTAGAATTGAATTTATTGCAGGTTTTTGCCAACCATTTTTTTTAGTGAATGCAAAATGTCTCCATGGTGCAGTGGTTAGCATGTCTCACTACGAATCCCGAATACCGGCCTGGGCAGGCAGCGCACAACCCACCTACTTAAATATAGCTGTTCATCCTTTAGGGATGGTCGATAAATTGGTATGTGAGGAAACCTAGGGAAGGAAAAATGTGGTAATCAAGATGTCACACTGGGCCTACCAAAGGCTCAAGGGCCAATGGTTCGGAGATGAGCACTTCCGCCACATGCAGCTGCAGGCCCCCAACTTTGGCTTTACCCAAGCGTCTGGGTGAAAGAGGAGGGAAGTCTTGTTAATGTTAATGTCAATGTTGATGTCATTGATTTGGGATCTTATCACTTGATATTCCACTCCTGGTGCCTTAATATGTTTGTGCTTTTCTCTGTTTGTAGTTTAAAACTATTTCATAGATTGTTACTAATTGAATTTGGCCATTTTTATAGCTTATCAAATGTAAAACAATTAGAAATTGATAATTTTTATATACTACAAAAAATATTTAGTTATTATCTAGTTTTTACTGACAGTTTTAGTGAGATGTTGAATATATATTGAAAGATTTATACCATAAGTCTATTTAATCCTTACCACGCCCCTCCAACACTCTTCCTCTCTCTGTTCGGACACAGTGGCGATCGGACGTGACTCTCGACCTCCTGCCTAAGCCACCAATTTTGACAAAAATTACACATATATAAGTCCATTTTGGCTACGCCTGGTGTGCTTCGTGTCTACTGTGTTATGACGTCCTCATGTTACACAACACACATGCATCGTTGTGATTTCCAGTGCTGCAAGTTCTGTGACTGAACTGTGATTTGTGCTGAACTTATAATCTCCAGGCAAGTGTTGATAAGTGCAATTAACTTCCCTGACACTCGCCGTGCCTCTACTGTGCCAAAAAACAAACAAACTGGCGATCCATTGACCAACAGCAGCAACCGCAGCAGCAGTTGGCAGTTGCAACTCAATCTGCAACAACAACAGCTAAACACCAACAGTGATGACCATGATCCTGATGATCGAGAGGTGAACCAGCTACTCGACTCCCTATCCGAAGAATCAAAAACCCTAGTGAAAATAATTACCCTAGTGATCACTAAGAAAATGAAACTCGAAACTGAATTATTGAAGGAAGAACTCATAAAGAAAGACTCGCAGATAACAAAACTAAGTGAAGTAATAGTTGGGTTAGAAGAAAAAGTGAGAGAACTATAAACAAGCATAGATGGTGTCGACCAATACAAGCGTCGTGACACCATCATTGTGAGGGGTCCATCATTACCTGATGCAACACCACACGAAAACTCATCAACCGTCATCACAAATACGTTCAAGGACCACCTGAAATTAAACATCAGTGTATCCGACATCAATGCTGCACACAGGATTGGACCAGCTAACTCCCAACGCAAACGACCAATCATAGTGAAACTGCAAAAGAACCCTGAAGCACGACCTGGTTGGGGCTTGTATCCAAATGAAGCCTCAACTGTACATCAACGAGAGCCTGACACCCAAACGACTCATTCTCTACAAGCAGGTGTTAAATATCCGACGAGCACACAGGAACAAATTCCAGCAATGCCACACCAAGGATGGAAAAATAATTGTCAGGCTCAGGAACTCTACCATCAAGCATGAAGTAACTGACGAGCGTACATTGTTCACCATCCTGGATAAGTACCCTGACATGAAAGACACCCACCTTGAGTCACTCTAGTTTGCTTCAGTCTCCTCACTAAAATGGTTTATGCCATAAGTCACATTCCAGTAGTTACCAGTAATCATTTTATCTACCTTTAACTCCAATATGACAAACTCTTCCTTTATTACTACTACTACATTACATAATATTACTCTCAATATTAATGTCATCATCAATATTCATACCATTGTAATTATTATTATTATTATTATTATTATTATTATTATTATTATTATTATTATTATTATTATTATTATTATTATTATTATTATTATTGTTGTTGTTGTTGTTGTCATTATGAGTTGTTTTGTCATCATGAGGTTTTGTTGTTGTTGTTGTTGTTGTTGTTTTCCTCTGGTCGAGTTTTTTTGTTTTTTTTCCCTCTGCTCGAATAGGGTTGTTGTTGTTTTTTGTTTTATTTATTCAATTTTTTGCTCTGGTCGATTTTTTTTATTTATTTATTTTTTTCTCTGAGTTGTTTTTAGTTTTTTTTTAATCCCACCATCTTAAGTATTATGCGAAATATATAAGAATAATGACACTGGTATATGTCCCGAGGTTACGGCCGTGACGTCACAGGTGGAAGAGATAATAGAAAGGGAAGGAGAAAAAATGGAGTTGGAAGTGGAAGGAGAGAAGAAATGGAGAGAAGAAACTGAAAGGGAAGGTGATATAGGAAAGTGTAAATGCGAGGAGGAAGAGAAAGAAAGGGAAGGAAAAAAAGAGAGCTGTTAGTGGAAGAAGAGAAAATTGGAGAAAATATAGGGAACGTTAATGAAAAATGTGTGATTGAAGGGAGAGAAAAAAAAGTGTAGGGAAGAGAGAGAAAGTTAAATGATGGATGATAAGTGAGGGAGGACAGGGGGACTGAGAAGTATAAGAAAGAACGGCAGTAATGGAGAGAGAGATAAAAGCTGAAAATGGAGGAAAAGGAAAAGGGGAGAAGAAACTATAGGAAAAGGAGAGACACTTAGGGGAAAAAAGGAAGTAAAGTAGTAAAAGGGAGTAGGCAACTGTGAAGCGAGTATAGAAGGAAGGAAGGGAGCAAGAAAATAAGAATATAAGGGAGTGAGGAAGGAAGTAAAGAAGGGAAAAAGAGGATGAGGAAGCAGGGAGGTGAAAGAGTAAGGAAGTAATGAATAAAAAAAAGTAGGACTGAAAAAGGAAAATAGCAAAAAGTGATGGAGAGGAGGAGGAGGAGGGGGAGGAGGGATGGAAGAAAAGGGGGGGGATGGAGGAAAATGAGGAGAGAAAACATCAAACGGGAATGTAGAACGAAGGAAGGAAGAAGGAAAGAAGGAGAGAGGTACGTTAATGCAGAAGAAAACCCTAAAATCCCAGAACTCAGAAAAATGTAGAAGAAAAAGGAAGACTACAGAGGAAGGAAGCCCCTATTTGTTTTGTTTTTGTTTTTACCCTTGAACTGCTTCCTCTAGCCTACTGATTGATTGATTGATTGATTGATTGTTTATTGTTGAAGGTATAGCCTACAACAAATTAAGGAGAAGGGAGGAACATATGCCAACCCCCAGGCAGTACATAGTGTGATATAGATGATTAAGTAATACATGTGGAGGTAGCACCATGAAACGAAAAAGGCACGGTAGGGAACAATTAAGTGATTAAAAAATTGCACTATGTATTGCCTGGGTTGAGATGGCAGGTTCCTCCTTTCCCCTTTGTTGTATAACTTTGCAACACTAAACCATCAATCAATCAAAACAAGTATAACAGCCTCGATCTGTCCTCTGATTGAAAAAGAGATAGTGTTGAAAGATCATGCGCCTTGGTTTAATGCGGAAATACTGAGGGCGAAAAGGGAGAAAAAGAAAAAGAAAAAAGACTGGCGTAGGTTTAAAACAAATGATCGAGGAGGAAATTGAAGTAAAGAAAACCGCCTTATGATCACATGCAAAAGGATACTGTCGGAATAAGGTGGTGGGATCAGGGCATAACATCAATAACATCAACATCAATTTATATGGAAGAGGCTATAAGTAAAAATAAATAAAAAGTGTGACTGGCGTACGTAGGCTTAAAACAGATGAGGCAAGAAGAGCATACATTCCAGGAGGCAAGAAATAAAGAAAACCGGCTTGTGATCAAACGAAAAAGAGAATACTATCGGAATAAGGTTGTGGAATCAGGGCCTAACATCAATAACATCAACATCAATTTAAATGGAAGAGGCTATATTGGGCCGTATTACTAAACATTTCGTCGCCCAAGTTCACATATTTGACAATGCTTTCGTAGGAGTTTTGGGCATTTCCAGGAGTATATTTTTATGAGCCTGTGGTAGTTCGACCCTTCTTCTGTACCATGAACCTAAAGAAACACTCATTAGAAACCGATTGAGCCCATTTGACCTTTAGAAATAGTTGATATAAGAATCGAAAGTGTCTTATAATACCGACCAATAAGTAAAAATATCTGTGAGTATCTGTGAGTATAAGGGGGGCTCCTGTGGTCCCGTGGTAGAGTCTCCACCTTGCGCTTCGGCGGGTTGCTGGGGCGTGGGTTCGAGACCTCTCAGTTACCATGGGGGAGGAAAGGTGGGCTCTTTCCGACACCCTCAGCCCCGTTGTTGGGCCTCCTCCTTGAAAGAATTGGGTATCTCTCTACCAGCCGTCTGGGGGGTTGCGCGGCATGCACCGCCTTCCTCCATTGGGGTAAATCCCCAACGAAATGACAAAAAAAAAAAAAAAAAAAAAAACCTGTGAGTATAAATGAAAAATGTAGGCTCGTGGTCCCTCCCTCCCCCTGACGCTAGAGGTAAACATTGACCAACATGGCGGAGCTGCTGCTGGACTCGGACATCAGAATATGGGTGTTTTTGCCCATAGTTCTCATCACCTTCCTGTGCGGCATCCTGAGGCACTACGTGAGCGTCCTCATATCCACTCAAAAGAAGGTGGACCTCACGCAGCTGCAGGATAGGTGAGTTACGGCGGTAAAGATTCGGTTTAGTACCTTGCCAGTATTTCATTACCTAATGAAACATCACTAGCTCTTCATATATCTTTTCTACAAACGTTCAACAATCATGGAAACGCTTTCATAATCCAATTCGAGGATCTGGATCTGTTGAAAATAGGGGATAATATATTCACGAAAGCGCAGCTTCCTCTGGCGGCGGCCGCGGCGGCGGTGCAGCCGGTGTTGCGAGAAATACCTCCTTGCAGAAATAAGTCGCATATACATGTGGGGGGTAGAAGGGGGGGCGAAGCCCCCCTGTTAGCAGGTCGTAAAGTTTGGTTGGAGTAGTTTAAATATGCTCCCCCACCCTAAACCCTCTGCAAGCTATTTTGCAGCTGCGGCGGCGGCACCGTCGCCAAAGGAGGCTACGCTTTCGTGAATATTATCCCCTGTTTTCAAGAATAAATATTTCTTGAATTGGATTTTGAAAGTGTTCGTTTCCATGATTGTTGAACATTTGTAGAAAAGGTACGTGAAGAGCTAGTGATTTTCATATGGTAGGTAATGAAATACTGGCATGGTACTAAAACAAATCTTTGTCGTTACGGCTGCTGCTCCTCACGCCAACTCTTTTCAAAGGGCGAAAAGAAGATTAAAGAGGTTCTAATGAGTGTTCTTTTAAGTTCATGGTACAGAGGAAGAGTCACACTATCACCAGGATAAAAAAACTACCCCGGGTAATTATTAAAACTATAAAATCCTTGTCAAATATATGTGATTTAAGAATATTACCATTTAGGCCGTATTTTTTAGTTCATGGTACAGAGGAAGAGTCAGACTATCACCAGGGTCATAAAACTACCCCTAGAAATGCCCAAAACTATTAAAGCCTTGTCAAATATATGTGATTAAGAACATTACCATTTCATTTAGGCTGTATTTTTTAGTTCATGGTACAGAGGAAGAGTCAAACTATCACCAGGGTCATAAAACTACCCCTGGAAATGGCCAAAACTATAAAAGCCTTCTCCAACATCTGTGATTAAGAATATGACCCTTTCATTTTAGAGGTCAAACTATCACCAGGGTCATAAAACTACCCCTGGAAATGGCCAAAACTATAAAAGCCTTCTCCAACATCTGTGATTAAGAATATGACCCTTCCGGCCGTAATTTTTTAACGTATCGGCCCCTCAGCTCGCCTGTTTGAAAAGGCTCTTGTAGAAGTTTCTGGGATTTCAGTGGACTGTTTTGTGATCCCAGTGATATTTTTACCCAACTTCTGCATCTTGAATGGGAAAAGCACTCAAGACAACCGGTTAATCTTCTCTGTGGCCTTAGAAAATAGAAGTAATGGGAGCCTTATACCTTTAAAAATATGGACCTTAGAGATTCAGCAACAACATCATGAGTCAGTTTACCTATTTGAAAAGCCTCTCGTAGAAGATTCTTTGATTTAGATGGACTGTTTTGTGATCCCAGTGATATCTTTACCTGACTGCTGCATCTTGAATAGGGAAAAGCACCCAAGAAAAAACGGTTAATTTTGTCTGTGGCTTTACGGAATAGTTGTAATGGGAGCCTGATACCTTTAAAAATACAGACCTCAGAACTTTAGCACCAGTATTATGAGTCCCATTGATGTCCCTAATTACTTCTCTCCCCACAGCCAAGCCATGATCCGTGCCAGGATGCTGCGGGAGAACTGCAAGTACATCCCTGAGCAGTCTTTCCTGATGCGACGACACTTCTTCAATAACGACGATTCAGGTGGGTGCTTAACTCACTTCTACCTTCCTTTCCTCTGTGACCTGTTCCCAGCCTTGCCTCGAGAATCCCAGGGTCAAGATTCAGTAAATTTGAAAAAAAAAGTGTTGATATTACTGTATATTGTAAAGATTTGTTGCAGGTCCCTCTTTTAAGTTTTCAATAGGAGGTAATTTTCCTCAGTTTTTGCCTGCCTCCTTTACCATAAAAAAAGATCCAAGTGAATTGTTTATCTTAGGAGATTTTAGAGGTTATTTACCTTTCTTGGGTGATCATTGGGCATTACTACTTATATCAACTGAGGGATTAGCCACAGTTTTTACTACTGTTCACATTTCACTATTGGCACCGTGTGTAGTTCCATATTTACTTCTATGCGAATGTTAGGTTTTGTTAAGGTAAAGAGGTTTGTGGTTGGGCACCCCCTCTCCCTCCCCTGCTGTTAGGAGGTGATGCTAGATTTGGTTAGGGTTGAGGGAAGGGCATATTAGGTTGATATTAGGTTTGGTTTAACATGTCATGTATATTTATTTTTGCTAAACACTTGTGATATGCTTTATAATGCACCGTTGTCGATATTGCGGTCGAGTTGGGGGCTCTTCCATAGGGGTTGAGTTCACATTCCTCATAATCTTGGGGTCTTTATTTATTTATTTATTATTAATTTTTTTTTAGCACTTCTAAGCACATGGATGATGTTTCAGTTCACTAAGACATTGACTATGCTACTTTATGTGTAAAACATGCTTTTTATCATGGAATGTTTAATTTTACTTAGAAATAGCTAAGTTGTGATTCAGAGCTTTGCTCTAGGGCTTTCATAGATGTTTTTAAGTAAATATCCATAATTAAAGTTTGTGTCTCAGAGATAGACTGCCTAATAAAGCTACATTCTTATCTTGTCTTATTTTGAGACAATAACCCTTTCTCTACTCCGAGCTTGATATTTTTTCAAAGCCTCAGAGAAATAACCTCATGTCTCCTCACAGGCTACCTCAAGACAGTGAAGCGAGCAGCAGCGCCCCAGCCCATGACGGACCCCAACATGATGGTGGAGATGCTCAAGGGGCAGCTCACCAACATGCTTCCCATGATTGCCATTGGAGGATGGATCAACTGGACATTCTCAGGATTTGTCACAAGTACTTTGCTCTTTCTTTTGCTTCTCTGTCACTTAATGAGGTGATTTATTTTGCTTCAGCTATTAGGTTATTTGTTAATATGGAAACTACCACCTTTGTGGTCAGTTTAGAATGAAAAAAAGGAAGTATATATATTAAGTTATAAAGTTAGAGGGCTTAATCCTTTAGAAAAAAAGCCTAATTGGTGCCAAAGAACTAAGCCAGCATAACTTTTTGTTCATCCCTTTAACACAACGAATATTAATGCAGAATTCATAATTGCCACATTTTTCGGTGTTTAAGACACTTCTGTTTTTAATCTATCTCTAAAAGGGAAAACAACCGTTTTTGTTCACTCATTTTTCAAGATCAACATAATCTTTTATTAATCTTTTGCATACTTCATAACATATAATACTGCATAATAAGAATAAGACCTGGCTCATCGAGATGTAATGCAGGGCAGCACAGCATTCAGTATTTAGCTATTTCTTATGATTATAATTGATTATAATTACTGTATGATTAAATATGAATTATAGATATATATTAAATATAGATTATAATTAAATTATTTATTGAAAGATTGCTGCACAACTTACAAGTCTGCCCTGCACTGTTTTTCTATTATATAATTTATAATCCTTCAACAAAATTTGTTAGCAGCTTGTAGAGTAGAGATGCTCTACTATCCTATTGTCTGGAATAGAACTAAGAGTATTTAGTCAAAAAATATTCATCAATATTTACATATATAATCATAGAATGTGAAAGTGAATGAAATAGTGTAAATTTAGTGGTGGGAGTGGTGAGTGTCCTCCACGACTGAACACTTGTCTGGCGCGCCCGGCTCCTCAGCGTCTCCACCCACCCCATGCTGCTTCTTCCTTCCCCTTGCTCACTGCTCCTAAGCGCTGCCACTGAACCGGTTTTATTTCAGCAGAGCCAGGTCTAAATTCATATTAATCATGCTAGTTTCTAGTCCTTGCCATACTAGGTTCAGTTTGCTGAGAGAAGCACTTTTTTTTCTGCAGCACATAGGACGTAGGGTGGTTCTGAGATGTTTTCTGGAAAAAAAGTTAATTTTACAACTGAAAAACTAGTATTTACCCAATGTCAGTGCACACAATAAAATTTAAAATAGCGTTGTCATATTGTAGTGTTTATCAATCTTTATTTTCATAATTCATTGTTATATTGCAGCTGAATTTTGTAGGGTTATTTTTTCCTAATATGAGTACTGATTGAAATATTGTGTATTGGTAAACATACCTTAATTAGAATAGAACATAGATGCAATGCAGAATAAAGAATACCACTACCACATCACTACACTAAGCCTTCTCCCACCCCACAGCAAAGGTTCCGTTCCCTCTCACACTGCGGTTCAAGCCCATGCTTCAGAGAGGCATTGAGCTGGTGTCCCTTGATGCCTCCTGGGTGTCCTCTGCCTCCTGGTACTTCCTCAATGTGTTTGGTCTGCGCTCCATATACACACTCGTCCTGGGCGAGAACAATGGTAGGTTGCTGTTTTGGTTACCTTGCAACTTAAGATAGTTTATTTATTCATTTATTTGTTTTTTACTTTTTTGTTGATCTCGTCTTCCATTTTCCTTCAATATGTTTTTTTTAACATTCTTTCTACTTTCCATGATGTAGAGAAACAAAGAGGTAAAGTATTATCAAATCAAAGTCATTATCTCCTCCTCCTGGTGCCCACATTGTAAACAAAGAAGCAATTATTGCATTACGAGCTCAAAAGGTCCAATCTTGTGAAAAGTAGCACAGGTCAGGTGTGTCAAAATTATACTGATGTGACTAAATCTGCATCTTGGAGGGTAATAAAAATTTCTTTGACATTATCCAGAGTTTTTATTTATCTGCAAGGGCCTTGACTCACTTAATGTAGATAACTGAGACTTGCATTTTGTAAACCCTTCTTTGCCTTTATTATTCTTTCATGTATAGTTTGTTGCCCTGAAGTGATGAGAACAAACTCTTGCATTTCCCTATTGTGCCATACAGCATAATCCTTTAAAAGTTTAACCCTTTTATTGCTAAGCGCTCGCAACGAGACTATCCCCTCAGGCGCGCTTGGGCACCCCAGCGGGGGAAGGGGATCTCTTTTAACCGCTATAACTCAAAAACTATTCATCACAGTCGCAAAACAAAAACACCATTGGAAAGAGGAGGCCAAGATCTATAAGATTCGGTTATGTAAGCCTCTCCTGCGAATGTACAGGCACGTTCAGGGGGTGTTTTTTGCTGTGAGTGTGACTGGCACTTGCAGCAAGCTTTTAGCACCACCAGCAAGTGACGCTAGTGCTCGCTCTTTTAACCGCTGTATCTCAAAAACTATTCATCACAGCTAAAAAACAAAAAACACCATTGGAAAGAGGAGGCCAAGATCTATACGATTCAGTAATGTAAGAATCTCCCGCGAAACTACAGGCACGTTAAGGGGGTGTTGCCTGTGAAGACGTACATTTATATGTGCGCGACGGTCAGCCGTAAGGCAACTACTGAAGATCTCTTGATGATGGGTTGCTGGCAGGGCAGTATTGCCAACTGCAAAATTTACAACTATTTGGTCAAAATATCAGTCATGTGATAGGTGAAGCTATGCAAAAATGTCGCTGTATTGGTCAACAATTAACATCCACCAGTTGCTTGTCCGTAGATTTTCCGCGCTGGGCTGACATGATTTTCCACCAAATTTAGTGAAGAACCCACTCAGTTGGTGTGGGGTTCTTGAAAAGTCTGGACTTCCGAAAATCCCGTAAATTCTCAGCAATAAAAAATATAAAATAAAATATCTGAAAATTGAGTTCTCGGACTCACAGCCCCTCTAGTCACTTATTTTATTTATCTGACCAGTCACACTACCATAGGTTATGCAAAGACAGATGAACCTGCTCTTAAGTTTATTTAAAGCAACAAAGAAACTCGCTGTAAATTAAGAATTAATTAATTAATACCAGGCACACATCAACCTAGCTATCTATCTTAAAAGATCCTATGCAAATAGATTACTTAGCTGTAGGTGGGCGAAAGCGGGAGCCACATATGATCTACCTCGTGGTCTGGAGCCCTGGAGTCCTTCAGTCCTCACTCGTTTCTCTCTGCAACACGCCGTGCCCTCCTTACCTTCCAACGGCTTCCCTCGCCTTGCAGTACACAGTCACGCTGGACTTGTGGATACTACAAAGGAAGGTAAACCACCACGATGAACATGTGGCACGGGAAGCTGGTGAGGGACGTCTCGACGTGGTGAAGTCTCGGAGGAAGGTGCTGCGGGGAGCGGCAAGACCCACAATGCTCAGTGCCCCGGTTGCGGTCAAGATGCCAGCTCTCGCCATACTGACATCTCGTTTTCTGTGTAACACTCAGGCTAAATGCCCTACGGCTATGGTTTATTATTTATTAATAACCTAACACCATGCACGGTAAATAGTGGGTCATGCATCCCACACATAGCTCAGCTTTGGCAGTAAAACGAATATGATTTGAAATAGCGCGCTGTTCCCGCCTGCCTGGTTTCCCGCCTTGGTGAGGGACTGAGTTCCTGCTCTCTCAATCAAAATGGCGGTCACTTCCGCGGTATTTTTCCACGGACTATTCCTTGAATAATGAAATCATGACAATTGGCAATCCTGTGTTGTGAGAATTAGTGTTGGAACACTCTCATATGCGGGAGATTTGAGTGCGGCTGGAAGTCGCAGCGAGTGTTTAGCGCCACCAGAAAATACGCCTAATGCCCGCTGCAAGCGTATAGCAATGAAAGGGTTAATACCACCATCACCACCACAGGATCCTCACCACCACCACCACTACCACATAATCTTCAGCACCATCACCACCACAGGATCCTCACCACCACCACCACTACCACATAATCTTCAGCACCACCACTACCACATAATCCTCACCACCACTACAACTACCACACAATCCTCACCACCACTACCACACAATCATCACTATCACCAAAACCACACAGTTCCTATCACCACCACATTCTAATCACCACCATCATGCATCCTCATACAATCACCACCATTATACATCCCAACCACCACATGCCCCTCACCACTACACATCCTCACCATCACCGCTACTTCTAATCCATACTTCTCTGATGCACACAGCGGCAGACCAGGCACGTATTATGGAAGAGCAGATGTCGGGAGCAGCAATGGCCATGCCCCAGGACCCCAAGGCTGCATTCAAGGCTGAGTGGGAGGCCCTGGAGATTGCCGAGCACCGATGGGCACTCAAGGATGTGGAGTCAGACTTGCTGCAGAAGGCTGAGGTGGAGTGGGTAGTCAGTGGCCAGCCCTGTGGATCTACCTCAAGCTAGAATAACAGTCATTATCATTATTATTTTCTTTTTATTTAATTCTTTTTTGAGATGGGTCGGCACAGTGGCCAGCTTTGCCAGATCACCGTCTCCACATATTGGTCGTTTAAAATATTGAAGAGTTTGGTGCATACTGAAGACATGCTGCATCTATTTTTGTTGACTCTTGTGTGACTCTTTTTTTTCCACGTTCATCTTTAGGATTTGTTTCACTTTTTTTCCCCTAATTTCCCTCCATCTTTTTTATGGTGTGTTCATTGTATATTTTCATTTGCTTGATACATAAAGAATACCTGATAGTAACTCATGGGCACTTTTTATGTACCAGGGATTCCAAATATTTTAACCATGTGTGATTCAGATTTCTAGGATGAGAACCAAGAAAACAGTATGACAATAGAGAAGCTAGTGTATTGGCACAGATTTGGCTTTCACTGGTAGCCTGGTAACATATACTCCCAGGTCTTTCTCTGCCTCTGGGGTGGATAGTGGAGTGTTTCCCATGTGGTATTAGTAAGCTGGATATCCCCTTCCAAGGTGCAGGACTTTACATTTTTCTTCCTTGAATTGTAGCAGCCACTTTTTGTTCCATTCCTGTAGCTTGGTGGTTTTCTTTTGTAGGAAATCTGCAATCAAGGGGTTAAAGGCACACTAAAAAGGAATTAGCATCAAAGAGAGTCACCTGTCCCCCCTCTTAAATATTTAGCTTGTATGGATATAAGAATATTATGTGTGTATGTACATATGTATGTTTATGTATGTATGTATGCGTGTGTGTATATAGGAATGAAACTACAGTAAATGTTCATTTAACCATGGCTAAATTATCTGCAACTCAACATTACCTGACTGAGGACTGACCCCAAAAATCTATCGCCATATCCTCACAAGGTGTGGTTGAGTCAAGGAAATTATTCACTTTAAGATTGAGCTACCCAAAACTATCATAGTATCCACATAACATGCAGTCAGGGGAAATGATGTATAAAACTCAAACTCCGCATGATGAACGGGTCATGTTGGGTAGATTTTATGGTATCTCACGGGAGGAGGTAAGAGCTTAGGATGACTTGTTACTTCCCTCTCCTCTTTCTATTTATGTGAAATGCTCTGAAGTTTGAGTCAGTCAACATTTGGTGGCTTACTGGTTAGGTACTCTGCTGCTTTAACACTCAAAATTTTTAATCTTGGAGCTCTTGTATCACATGTCACTGAAATTGAATGTTGAAACCAAGCTGGTCCTATGTTTAAAACACTGGACAAAACTTTTCAGTGTGCATCTGCTAGGGCTGTAGAAATTTCTTTGGAATTAAAATCATTTATTTATTTGTAGCAGCCTTGACTAAATTCATGCAGATGACTGAGAATTTACTGTTTTTGTTTATGTATTTATGTAGTTTGAAGTATGAGAGAGGCCCAAATGTTGAGTTCGGAGAGTGGCAATCAATTTTTTTGCCTGATTAAATGTTCATTACTTTGTACCTATAGTTGTTTAAACTACTACCAATCTTGTCTTTTTAATTGCATATATGACTTTGAAACCATTACACATTCATACTTCCATTGTACTGTCTAGTTACTGTAATATCAAATAAATGGAGCTGTTTACATCATGAAGCCCCAATCCAATAAAAAATAAATAAAACATTAAATTGCTCTTGGTATTCATTCTTATCGTGCAGGCAACAGCAAGGAGCTGTGAGTGTGTGGGGCATGAGGTGAAGGGTGGCAGCCAAGACTATCCTATGATGAGAAGGTCAGAGGATGCCTTCATGATGTGATTTCAGTGCCTGATTAGCTTACAGTTGAGTAGCAATATTGTAGTGACCCACCTGGTGCAGAGCCCCTAAAAATTCACATGGCTAGGGGGGCACCTTAGCTTAATGGTAGAGTGGTGGCTTCCCGTCTGGCTAGTCACAAGTTTAATCCCTTGGCATTGCAGGCTGGCAGCGCAGACCTCAGAGTCTAGTGTGTGTACCTCCATTGAGAAAATTACCGGCATGCCAAAGTCTCGCATAAACTACATGTCACTACTCACTGAACCACCGTGGTCTCATATTTATAATACTAATGGTGGTAAAACTATCAATCAATCAATCAATAAACGAAGAGAAACAGAAATCCGATAAGAAGACGGACGTCAACATCGTCATCATCAGCATGTTGTGGTGCGGGTGGTTCGTGCACATGTAGTAGCGGCGGCGCGGCAGCAGTGCGACCCCCAGGCAGCAGCGGCCTTGGACACACGGCCCAGCCAGCCCCGCCACGCCGAGGATGGGCGAGACGGTGGCCGGCAGCCTCGTCCCTGAGTGGGCTGACATCGACCCCAGTGTGTTGGGCGAGCCCGTCAAGAGCATCGAGGTGGGTGCGGGCATGGTGGTGAGGGAGGGGTTGATAGATGTAGTGAATTGCGCAATTTTGTACCTCATATCTGTCGTTGCGTGGACCACATATTTTTCCAGGCTGTTCAAGGTTTCCACCACTCTGTGGAAAACTGTTCTTCTTTATGCCTCTTCCACAGGCTTCCTTTTTCATCTTCCTTTCATGACCTCTTGATTTTCTTGTATTCCACATTATTAGATCATTTGGTAAAGATTCGTTTTAGTACCGTGCCAGTATTTCATTACCTACATTATGAAGCATCACTAGCTCTTCGTATATCTTTTCTACAAACATTCAACAATCATGGAAACGCTTTCAAAATCCAATTCAAGGACTATTTATTGTTGAAAATAGAGGATAATATTCACGAAAGCATTGCCTCCTTTGACGGCGGCCGCGGCGACGGTTCCACTGACAAGAAGCGGTTACTATCCCCCCTATAGCAAGGGGGATGAGGGGTGGTTATTGGGGGTGACGGTCACGGCAGTACCCAGAGATAGACTATTTCTAAAATTACAGGCTCATGGCGTAGATGGGAAAGTCTTGAACTGGATCAGGGCATGGCTTAGTGGTAGAAAGCAGAGAGTGCAAATCAATGATAAAAAATCTGAATGGAGCAGTGTTACGAGTGGAGTCCCACAGTGGTCGGTGCTGGGTCCGCTGCTTTTTATCATTTACGTATATCAATGACTTGGACATAGGAATTAGTAGTGATGTCAGTAAGTTCGCAGATGATACCAAGATTGGTAGAGTAATCTAATCAGACCAGGACACTAGCTAGCATTCTCCAGGATGAGCTTGACAGACTATATGATTGGGCGGGTAAGTGGCAGATGGAATTCAATGTCGGGAAGCGTAGTATGGTATTCTGAGTGTAGGTAGGAATAACCCCTCACATAATTACTCCTTAAATGACACTCCTCCAAGCAGGTCTGGGTGTGAGAGGGACTTAGGAGTCTTAGTGAGCACTGACCTTTGTCCAAGGGCCCAATGCATCCAGGCTAAGAATCGTGCAAACAGGGTACTGGGTTTCATCTCGAGGAGCATAAGCAATAGGAGCCCTGAGGTCATCCTTAAACTTTACTTAGCTCTAGTCAGACCTCACCTTGATTACACGGTCCACTTCTAGTTGCCCTACTATAGAATGGATATCAAGATGTTAGAATCTGTACAGAGAAGGATGACAAAAATGATTCAAGGTGTGAGAAACTTACCTTATGAGGATAAACTTAAGCATTTAAATCTACACTCTCTAGAAAAGCAAAGGTTGCCAGGAGACCTTATCAAAGTCTATAAATGGATGAAGGGCTTTAATACAGGGAATGTCAATAAGGTTTTGGTAGTAAAAGAGCCAGGTAGAACACGTAGCAATGATTTTAAGTTAGACAAATTCAGATTCAGCAAAGATATAGGCAAGAATTGGTTCACCAATAGAGTGGTGGATGAATGGAACAGGCTTGGCAGTCATGTTGTGGGTGCCAATACCATAGATACATTCAAGAAGAGGTTAGATAAAGTCATGGATAGTGAGGTAAGGTGGGGTTAGGATTACAGGAGCTGCCTTGTATGGCCCAACTTGCAGACTTCTTACATTCTTATGTTCTTAACCCTTAGAGTACGGGTGGCGATATATTTCTCTGGATGGTATGCACGGGGATAATTTAGACATTTAAAAAAGGTGGAAATGGTGTCTTTCTTCTTTCCAATAATTGTATATTCATCTAGTATATATGGTGGAGTAATAAAACTTCTCTCCTAATAATAATAAAAAAGTTATGAAAGCTGAAAATATTGCGCATTTTCTCGTGGCCATGACGCATCGCGTGGAAGCACCCCACTCGCTCTCGATCTCTCTCTCTCTCTCTCTCTCTGTTTGGGTCCTCCTGTTCTGCGGCAGTGTCAGCAGAGGCTTTCCATTGCTTGGGTCCTCCTGTTCTGCGGCAGTGTCAGCAGAGGCTTTCCATTGCTTGGGTCCTCCTCTTCTGCGGCAGTGTCAGCAGAGGCTTTCCATTGCCTGGGTCCTCCTCTTCTGCGGCAGTGTCAGCAGAGGCTTTCCATTGCCTGGGTCCTCCTCTTCTGCGGCAGTGTCAGCAGAGGCTTTCCATTGCTTGGGTCCTCCTCTTCTGCTGCAGTGTCAGCAGAGGCTTTCCATTGCTTGGGTCCTCCTCTTCTGCGGCAGTGTCAGCAGAGGCTTCCCATTGCCTGGGTCCTCCTCTTCTGCGGCAGTGTCAGCAGAGGCTTTCCATTGCCTGGGTCCTCCTCTTCTGCAACAGTGTCAGCAGAGGCTTTCCATTGCTTGGGTCCTCCTCTTCTGCGGCAGTGTCAGCAGAGGCTTTCCATTGCTTAGGTCCTCCTCTTCTGCAACAGTGTCAGCAGAGGCTTTCCATTGCTTGGGTCCTCCTCTTCTGCGGCAGTGTCAGCAGAGGCTTTCCATTGCTTGGGTCCTCCTCTTCTGCGGCAGTGTCAGCAGAGGCTTTCCATTGCCTGGGTCCTCCTCTTCTGCAACAGTGTCAGCAGAGGCTTTCCATTGCTTGGGTCCTCCTCTTCTGCTGCAGTGTCAGCAGAGGCTTTCCATTGCTTGGGTCCTCCTCTTCTGCGGCAGTGTCAGCAGAGGCTTTCCATTGCCTGGGTCCTCCTCTTCTGCAACAGTGTCAGCAGAGGCTTTCCATTGCTTAGGTCCTCCTCTTCTGCGGCAGTGTCAGCAGAGGCTTTCCATTGCTTAGGTCCTCCTCTTCTGCAACAGTGTCAGCAGAGGCTTTCCATTGCTTGGGTCCTCCTCTTCTGCGGCAGTGTCAGCAGAGGCTTTCCATTGCTTAGGTCCTCCTCTTCTGCAACAGTGTCAGCAGAGGCTTTCCATTGCTTGGGTCCTCCTCTTCTGCGGCAGTGTCAGCAGAGGCTTTCCATTGCTTGGGTCCTCCTCTTCTGCGGCAGTGTCAGCAGAGGCTTTCCATTGTTTGGGTCCTCCTCTTCTGCAACAGTGTCAGCAGAGGCTTTCCATTGCTTGGGTCCTCCTCTTCTGCGGCAGTGTCAGCAGAGGCTTTCCATTGCTTGGGTCCTCCTCTTCTGCTGCAGTGTCAGCAGAGGCTTTCCATTGCTTGGGTCCTCCTCTTCTGCGGCAGTGTCAGCGGAGGCTTTCCATTGCTTGGGTCCTCCTCTTCTGCTGCAGTGTCAGCAGAGGCTTTCCATTGCTTGGGTCCTCCTCTTCTGCTGCAGTGTCAGCAGAGGCTTTCCATTGCTTGGGTCCTCCTCTTCTGCGGCAGTGTCAGCAGAGGCTTTCCATTGCTTGGGTCCTCCTCTTCTGCTGCAGTGTCAGCAGAGGCTTTCCATTGCTTGGGTCCTCCTCTTCTGCTGCAGTGTCAGCGGAGGCTTTCCATTGCTTGGGTCCTCCTCTTCTGCTGCAGTGTCAGCAGAGGCTTTCCATTGCTTGGGTCCTCCTCTTCTGCTGCAGTGTCAGCAGAGGCTTTCCATTGCTTGGGTCCTCCTCTTCTGCGGCAGTGTCAGCAGAGGCTTCCCATTGCTTGGGTCCTCCTCTTCTGCTGCAGTGTCAGCAGAGGCTTTCCATTGCTTGGGTCCTCCTCTTCTGCTGCAGTGTCAGCAGAGGCTATCCATTGCTTGGGTCCTCCTCTTTTGCAGCAGTGCCAGCAGAGGCTTTCCATTGTTTGGGTCCTCCTCTTCTGCTGCAGTGTCAGCAGAGGCTTTCCATTGCTTGGGTCCTCCTCTTCTGCTGCAGTGTCAGCAGAGGCTTTCCATTGTTTGGGTCCTCCTCTTCTGCTGCAGTGTCAGCAGAGGCTTTCCATTGCCTGGGTCCTCCTCTTCTGTGGCAGTGTCAGCAGAGGCTTTCCATTGCTTGGGTCCCCCTCTTCTGCGGCAGTGTCAGCAGAGGCTTTCCATTGCTTGGGTCCCCCTCTTCTGCGGCAGTGTCAGCAGAGGCTTTCCATTGCTTGGGTCCCCCTCTTCTGCGGCAGTGTCAGCAGAGCTCTTCTGTGGCAGTGTCAGCAGAAGTTTCTCTTCTGCGCCAGTGTCAGCAGAGGCTTTCCATTGCTTGGGTCCTCCCCTTCTGCTGCAGTGTCAGCAGAGGCTTTCCATTGCTTGGGTCCTCCCCTTCTGCTGCAGTGTCAGCAGAGGCTTTCCATTGCTTGGGTCCTCTTCTGCTGCAGTGTCAGCAGAGGCTTTCCATTGCTTGGGTCCTCCCCTTCTGCTGCAGTGTCAGCAGAGGCTTTCCATTGCTTGGGTCCTCCTCTTCTGCGGCAGTGTCAGCAGAGGCTTTCCATTGCTTGGGTCCTCCTGTTCTACTGCAGTGTCAGCAGAGGCTTTCCATTGCTTGGGTCCTCCTCTTCTGTGGCAGTGTCAGCAGAGGCTTTCCATTGCTTGGGTCCTCCTCTTCTGTGGCAGTGTCAGCAGAGACTTTCCATTGCTTGGGTCCTCCTCTTCTGTGGCAGTGTCAGCAGAGACTTTCCATTGCTTGGGTCCTCCTCTTCTGTGGCAGTGTCAGCAGAGACTTTCCATTGCTTGGGTCCTCCTCTTCTGCGGCAGTGTCAGCAGAGGCTTTCCATTGTTTGGATCCTCCTCTTCTGCGGCAGTGTCAGCAGAGGCTTTCCATTGCTTGGGTCCTCCTCTTCTGCGGCAGTGTCAGCAGAGGCTTTCCATTGCTTGGGTCCTCCTCTTCTGCTGCAGTGTCAGCAGAGGCTTTCCATTGCTTGGGTCCTCCTCTTCTGCTGCAGTGTCAGCAGAGGCTTTCCATTGCTTGGGTCCTCCTGTTCTGCTGCAGTGTCAGCAGAGGCTTTCCATTGCTTGGGTCCTCCTCTTCTGCGGCAGTGTCAGCAGAGGCTTTCCATTGCTTGGGTCCTCCTCTTCTGCGGCAGTGTCAGCGGAGGCTTTCCATTAATGGGTCCTCCTCTTCTGCTGCAGTGTCAGCGGAGGCTTTCCATTGCTTGGGTCCTCCTCATCTGCTGCAGTGTCAGCAGTTGCATTGCTTGGGTCCTCCTCTTCTGCTGCAGTGTCAGCAGAGGCTTTCCATTGCTTGGGTCCTCCTCTTCTGCGGCAGTGTCAGCAGAGGCTTTCCATTGCTTGGTCCTCCTCTGCGGCAGTGTCAGCGGAGGCTTTCCATTGCTTGGGTCCTCCTCTTCTGCTGCAGTGTCAGCGGAGGCTTTCCATTGCTTGGGTCCTCCTCTTCTGCTGCAGTGTCAGCGGAGGCTTTCCATTGCTTGGGTCCTCCTCTTCTGCGGCAGTGTCAGCAGAGGCTTTCCATTGCTTGGGTCCTCCTCTTCTGCGGCAGTGTCAGCGGAGGCTTTCAATTGCTTGGGTCCTCCTCTTCTGCGGCAGTGTCAGCGGAGGCTTTCCATTGCTTGGGTCCTCCTCTTCTGCGGCAGTGTCAGCAGAGGCTTTCCATTGCTTGGGTCCTCCTCTTCTGCTGCAGTGTCAGCGGAGGCTTTCCATTGCTTGGGTCCTCCTCTTCTGCTGCAGTGTCAGCAGAGGCTTTCCATTGCTTGGGTCCTCCTCTTCTGCTGCAGTGTCAGCAGAGGCTTTCCATTGCTTGGGTCCTCCTCTTCTGCTGCAGTGTCAGCAGAGGCTTTCCATTGCTTGGGTCCTCCTCTTCTGCTGCAGTGTCAGCAGAGGCTTTCCATTGCTTGGGTCCTCCTCTTCTGCTGCAGTGTCAGCAGAGGCTTTCCATTGCTTGGGTCCTCCTCTTCTGCTGCAGTGTCAGCAGAGGCTTCCCATTGCTTGGGTCCTCCTCTTCTGCTGCAGTGTCAGCAGAGGCTTTCCATTGCTTGGGTCCTCCTCTTCTGCTGCAGTGTCAGCAGAGGCTTTCCATTGCTTGGGTCCTCCTCTTCTGCGGCAGTGTCAGCAGAGGCTTTCCATTGTTTGGGTCCTCCTCTTCTGCTGCAGTGTCAGCAGAGGCTTTCCATTGCTTGGGTCCTCCTCTTCTGCTGCAGTGTCAGCAGAGGCTTTCCATTGATTGGGTCCTCCTCTTCTGCTGCAGTGTCAGCAGAGGCTTTCCATTGCTTGGGTCCTCCTCTTCTGTGGCAGTGTCAGCAGAGGCTTTCCATTGCTTGGGTCCTCCTCTTCTGCGGCAGTGTCAGCAGAGGCTTTCCATTGCTTGGGTCCTCCTCTTCTGCGGCAGTGTCAGCAGAGGCTTTCCATTGCTTGGGTCCTCCTCTTCTGCTGCAGTGTCAGCAGAGGCTTTCCATTGCTTGGGTCCTCCTCTTCTGCTGCAGTGTCAGCAGAGGCTTTCCATTGCTTGGGTCCTCCTCTTCTGCTGCAGTGTCAGCAGAGGCTTTCCATTGCTTGGGTCCTCCTCTTCTGCTGCAGTGTCAGCAGAGGCTTTCCATTGCTTGGGTCCTCCTCTTCTGCGGCAGTGTCAGCAGAGGCTTTCCATTGCTTGGGTCCTCCTCTTCTACTGCAGTGTCAGCAGAGGCTTTCCATTGCTTGGGTCCTCCTCTTCTGTGGCAGTGTCAGCAGAGGCTTTCCATTGCTTGGGTCCTCCTCTTCTGCTGCAGTGTCAGCAGAGGCTTTCCATTGCTTGGGTCCTCCTCTTCTGCTGCAGTGTCAGCTGAGGCTTTCCATTGCTTGGGTCCTCCTCTTCTGCGGCAGTGTCAGCAGAGGCTTTCCATTGTTTGGATCCTCCTCTTCTGTGGCAGTGTCAGCAGAGGCTTTCCATTGCTTGGGTCCTCCTCTTCTGTGGCAGTGTCAGCAGAGGCTTTCCATTGCTTGGGTCCTCCTCTTCTGCTGCAGTGTCAGCAGAGGCTTTCCATTGCTTGGGTCCTCCTCTTCTGCTGCAGTGTCAGCAGAGGCTTTCCATTGTTTGGATCCTCCTCTTCTGCTGCAGTGTCAGCAGAGGCTTTCCATTGCTTGGGTCCTCCTCTTCTGCGGCAGTGTCAGCAGAGGCTTTCCATTGCTTGGGTCCTCCTCTTCTGTGGCAGTGTCAGCAGAGGCTTTCCATTGCTTGGGTCCTCCTCTTCTGCGGCAGTGTCAGCAGAGGCTTTCCATTGCTTGGGTCCTCCTCTTCTGCTGCAGTGTCAGCAGAGGCTTTCCATTGCTTGGGTCCTCCTCTTCTGCGGCAGTGTCAGCAGAGGCTTTCCATTGCTTGGGTCCTCCTGTTCTGCGGCAGTGTCAGCAGGCTTTCCATTGCCTGGGTCCTCCTCTTCTGTGGCAGTGTCAGCAGAGGCTTTCCATTGCTTGGGTCCTCCTGTTCTGCTGCAGTGTCAGCAGAGGCTTTCCATTGCTTGGGTCCTCCTCTTCTGCTGCAGTGTCAGCGGAGGCTTTCCATTGCTTGGGTCCTCCTCTTCTGCTGCAGTGTCAGCGGAGGCTTTCCATTGCTTGGGTCCTCCTCTTCTGCTGCAGTGTCAGCAGAGGCTTTCCATTGCTTGGGTCCTCCTCTTCTGCTGCAGTGTCAGCAGAGGCTTTCCATTGCTTGGGTCCTCCTCTTCTGCTGCAGTGTCAGCGGAGGCTTTCCATTGCTTGGGTCCTCCTCTTCTGCTGCAGTGTCAGCAGAGGCTTTCCATTGCTTGGGTCCTCCTCTTCTGCTGCAGTGTCAGCAGAGGCTTTCCATTGCTTGGGTCCTCCTCTTCTGCTGCAGTGTCAGCAGAGGCTTTCCATTGCTTGGGTCCTCCTCTTCTGCTGCAGTGTCAGCAGAGGCTTTCCATTGCTTGGGTCCTCCTCTTCTGCTGCAGTGTCAGCAGAGGCTTTCCATTGTTTGGGTCCTCCTCTTCTGCTGCAGTGTCAGCAGAGGCTTTCCATTGTTTGGATCCTCCTCTTCTGCTGCCTGGTCAGCGGAGGCTTTCCATTGCTTGGGTCCTCCTCTTCTGCTGCAGTGTCAGCAGAGGCTTTCCATTGCTTGGGTCCTCCTCTTCTGCGGCAGTGTCAGCAGAGGCTTTCCATTGCTTGGGTCCTCCTGCGGCAGTGTCAGCAGAGGCTTTCCATTGCTTGGGTCCTCCTGCGGCAGTGTCAGCAGAGGCTTTCCATTGCTTGGGTCCTCCTCTTCTGCTGCAGTGTCAGCAGAGGCTTTCCATTGCTTGGGTCCTCCTCTTTGGCAGTGTCAGCAGAGGCTTCCATTGCTTGGGTCCTCCTCTTCTGGCAGTGTCAGCAGAGGCTTTCCATTGCTTGGGTCCTCCTGCTGCAGTGTCAGCAGAGGCTTTCCATTGTTTGGTCCTCCTCTTCTGCTGCAGTGTCAGCAGAGGCTTTCCATTGCTTGGGTCCTCCTCTTCTGCTGCAGTGTCAGCAGAGGCTTTCCATTGCTTGGGTCCTCCTGTTCTGCTGCAGTGTCAGCAGAGGCTTTCCATTGCTTGGGTCCTCCTCTTCTGCTGCAGTGTCAGCAGAGGCTTTCCATTGCTTGGGTCCTCCTCTTCTGCTGCAGTGTCAGCAGAGGCTTTCCATTGCTTGGGTCCTCCTCCTCTGCTGCAGTGTCAGCAGAGGCTTTCCATTGCCTGGGTCCTCCTCCTCTGCTGCAGTGTCAGCAGAGGCTTTCCATTGCTTGGGTCCTCCTCTTCTGCGGCAGTGTCAGCAGAGGCTTTCCATTGCTTGGGTCCTCCTCTTCTGCTGCAGTGTCAGCAGAGGCTTTCCATTGCTTGGGTCCTCCTCTTCTGCGGCAGTGTCAGCAGAGGCATTGCTTGGGTCCTCCTCTTCTGCGGCAGTGTCAGCAGAGGCTTTCCATTGCTTGGGTCCTCCTCTTCTGCTGCAGTGTCAGCAGAGGCTTTCCATTGCCTGGGTCCTCCTCCTCTGCTGCAGTGTCAGCAGAGGCTTTCCATTGCTTGGGTCCTCCTCCTCTGCTGCAGTGGCAGCAGAGGCTTTCCATTGCCTGGGTCCTCCTCCTCTGCTGCAGTGTCAGCAGAGGCTTTCCATTGCTTGGGTCCTCCTCCTCTGCTGCAGTGTCAGCAGAGGCTTTCCATTGCTTGGGTCCTCCTCCTCTGCTGCAGTGTCAGCAGAGGCTTTCCATTGCTTGGGTCCTCCTCTTCTGCGGCAGTGTCAGCAGAGGCTTTCCATTGCTTGGGTCCTCCTCTTCTGCGGCAGTGTCAGCAGAGGCTTTCCATTGCTTGGGTCCTCCTCTTCTGCGGCAGTGTCAGCAGAGGCTTTCCAATTTTTTTCTATTTACATATCGTCGAATTCCCAACATTTCCATTTGTTCCTCTTCTTATATCGTCTTCTTTTACCATTTTCATGTTCTTTTCACATTTTTTTCCAGTACTTTCTCTCTTTACATCCTCTTCGTTTTCCACATTCAATTTTCTTCCTTTTTTTTCATCTCTCTTTACTCTTCTTTTTTCCACTCCATTTTTTATTCCTCTTTTTCCCCTTTTTTTCCAATTCCGACCATTTCCCATTGCTTGGGTCCTCCTCTTCTGCTGCAGTGTCAGCGGAGGCTTCTGCTGCAGTGTCAGCGGAGGCTTTCCATTGCTTGGGTCCTCCTCTTCTGCTGCAGTGTCAGCAGAGGCTTTCCATTGCTTGGGTCCTCCTCTTCTGCGGCAGTGTCAGCAGAGGCTTTCCATTGCTTGGGTCCTCCTCTTCTGCTGCAGTGTCAGCAGAGGCTTTCCATTGCTTGGGTCCTCCTCTTCTGCTGCAGTGTCAGCGGAGGCTTTCCATTGCTTGGGTCCTCCTCTTCTGCGGCAGTGTCAGCAGAGGCTTTCCATTGCTTGGGTCCTCCTCTTCTGCGGCAGTGTCAGCAGAGGCTTTCCAATTTTTTTCTATTTACATATCGTCGAATTCCCAACATTTCCATTTGTTCCTCTTCTTATATCGTCTTCTTTTACCATTTTTGTGTTCTTCTTTTCACATTTTTTTCCAGTACTTTCTCTCTTTACATCCTCTTCGTTTTCCACATTCAATTTTCTTCCTTTTTTTTCATCTCTCTTTACATCCTCTTCTTTTTTCCACTCCATTTTTTATTCCTCTTTTTCCCCTTTTTTTCCAATTCCGACCATTTCCCATTGCTTGGGTCCTCCTCTTCTGCTGCAGTGTCAGCAGAGGCTTTCCATTGCTTGGGTCCTCCTCTTCTGCGGCAGTGTCAGCAGAGGCTTTCCATTGCTTGGGTCCTCCTCTTCTGCTGCAGTGTCAGCAGAGGCTTTCCATTGCTTGGGTCCTCCTCTTCTGCGGCAGTGTCAGCAGAGGCTTTCCATTGCTTGGGTCCTCCTCTTCTGCGGCAGTGTCAGCAGAGGCTTTCCATTGCTTGGGTCCTCCTCTTCTGTGGCAGTGTCAGCAGAGGCTTTCCATTGCTTGGATCCTCCTCTTCTGCGGCAGTGTCAGCAGAGGCTTTCCATTGCTTGGGTCCTCCTCTTCTGTGGCAGTGTCAGCAGAGGCTTTCCATTGCTTGGGTCCTTCTCTTCTGCTGCAGTGTCAGCAGAGGCTTTCCATTGCTTGGGTCCTTCTCTTCTGCTGCAGTGTCAGCAGAGGCTTTCCATTGCTTTGGTCCTCCTGTTCTGCTGCAGTGTCAGCAGAGGCTTTCCATTGCTTGGGTCCTTCTCTTCTGCTGCAGTGTCAGCAGAGGCTTTCCATTGCTTGGGTCCTCCTCTTCTGCGGCAGTGTCAGCAGAGGCTTTCCATTGCTTGGGTCCTCCTCTTCTGCGGCAGTGTCAGCAGAGGCTTTCCATTGCCTGGGTCCTCCTCTTCTGCGGCAGTGTCAGCAGAGGCATTCCATTGCCTGGGTCCTCCTCTTCTGCGGCAGTGTCAGCAGAGGCTTTCCATTGCTTGGGTCCTCCTCTTCTGAGGCAGTGTCGGCAGAGGCTTCCCATTGCTTGGGTCCTCCTCTTCTGTGGCATCGTAATGTGAGAGTCATATGGAGGTGACCCGTGCTGTGGCACCGCGCTGAGCACACGGAAATCTGGAGCGGTGTATATACACAGCAGATGGAGACAGAAGGAATGACTGCATTGTGGTCAACAGGTCTTTCGAAGTGGCTTCGAGGGGCTCCTGGTACTGCTGTTGGGCCTCCTGGGGTGTTTCAGCAGTAGACAGGTGCACGCAGCCAGCATGTCGTCCAGGACGGTGGTGGAGACGAGGATGGCCAAGGCCACCAGGAGGTTTCCCCTGAAGGCCCGGTGCTCCTCCTGGGCCTGCTTCACCGCCCTCTTCATGCAGAACAGGTAACCGTCAGCGTTGTAGATCCGCTGCAGCATCCCCGTCCACCCCCCGCCGAGAGGTACGCCGCACTCCCGGAGGGGGTCACACGCGGGGACCAGCCAGCCGGTGGCGGCCCATGCGGGTGGTGTGGGGCTCAGCGGCCCGCCACTCCCGCACCAGCCTACGGGCCTGTAGCAGAAGGCGACGCGTGTGCTGCAGGCACAGCAACGCGCACAGCCCCTCGCCGAGCACCATGAAAACCTTCTGAAGGTTGAGTGTCATGTTGCTTTGAAATACTAAACTTTGGGCGAGGAGCGAATACACGCTTGGAGAGTCCTGACGAAAACTGAGATGTGTCCCGCGGCGGGCTGAGAAACACATATTGGAGTAATAATTGGACTACTGCCACACGGGGCGCCGCGCCTGCTGGCGTTCCAGGAATTGGCCTGACGGGGATGTGTCCCGCTGCAAACTATTATGAACGACTACGTCTCTCTCTCTCTCTCTCTCTCTCTCTCTCTCTCTCTCTCTCTCTCTCTCTCTCTCTCTCTCTTTTGCACCCCTTCTCACACGTTTACTTACCTGTCACTTCACCTCCCCCCTGCCTCCCCTCATCCTTCCCTCCCCTCCCCCTCCCCGGGTATTCATAACGCGGAAACTAAATTCATTACAAAACTATCAAGACTTGGCGAGGGAGGAGTCGACTTGAAACGCTGACATATTTGGAAGTTTAGGAGGGAGATGGTGAGGAGGAGGGGGAAGGGAAAGAAGAACAAGAAGAAAGGAAAGAAAAAGAAGTAGTAGAAGAACGAGGAACAGAAGAGAAGAAGGACTAAAAGGAGGAAAAGAAGAGGGGGAGAAAGAAAGTAGTTGTAGTAGAAAAAGAAAAAAAATTAATAGGAGAGAGAGAGAGAGAGAGAGAGAGAGAGAGAGATTCCTTTCTGGGAGGGGCTTTGTTTTCCTCGACAAGACGAGGTTTCTTTAACTTTGAACCCTCGAGCTCGTTCGGAAAGTTCGACTCATTCGGTTCATTCTCTCTCCTCCTTTTTCTCCTTGATTTCCCTTGTTTCTCCCTCCGATTTTCTTTTTCACTTTTTTTTTTTTTTTTTTGGTTTTCCTTTTTTTTTGTGTTGGTTCGAAAACTCGTCGACACTTCGTTTTCTCATCTCCTCCTCCTCTTCCTCCGCAACTTTCTCTCTCTCTCTCTCTCTCTCTCTCTCTCTCTCTCTCTCTCTCTCTCTCTCTCTCTCTCTCTCTCATCCCCTCCTCCTCTTCCTCCGCAACTTTCTCTCTCTCTCTCTCTCTCTCTCTCTCTCTCTCTCTCTCTCTCTCTCTCTCTCTCTCATTCGTTAGCTCTCGTCACGCCTCACCCCCCCTCCATCCCCTCCCTCGTGAGTGAGTGAGTGATTACGTCATGCTAGTCTCGCATCGCAGCCCATTACATTTGGCTGAATTTACCATTCCGTCACTTATAAATGCTTTAATTATCCATATCTTGTTTAATGAAACAGTAAATTGAGACAAGGCTTGAAATATGCCATATCAGACTATCATCCTTACCCGGCGTTCTGTTGGTCGTTCCCGAAAAACGATAGGCCCATAGACCCTTAGACTTTGCTGGCAATAGTTTACCAGTTCGACCAGTTAAGACTTCAGACGACTGCAGGCTTCTTTAGCACCCCAACCCAGTCCAAAAAAGGCTGAGTAGTTATGGTGCTTGGCTCACAACAAAGAGGTTGTGTGTTTAATTCCAGTCCAGGGTGGCTTCTTGGTAAGTGAGGTAGCACTCCCTTGTAACCCTAGTAGAGCTATGTGGTTTAAGTTACCTAGCTCGGGGGATTCTTTTTAGGATCAAGACTATCCAAAGTACATATGTCAAGCTTACCAAGTTGTTGAACCTCCACCGTAATCAATTTTCCTAAGTATTATAGCCATACTTATAACAAGGCTATTCATTATCTGAACTTGTAAGAGTATTTACTTTTCATGACTTCAGGACAAATGGAAGCTTGTGCCAGCATTCCTGCGCGTGAAGGGCTTGGTGAAGCAGCATATAGACTCCTTCAACTACTTCATCAATGTGGACATCAAGAACATTGTCAAGATCAACAGCAAGGTGACCAGCGATGTTGATCCTCTCTTCTATGTCAAGTGAGTTCCCTCAAATTTCATCAACATGGCTAGACATTACAGAAGCTTTCATGTCATTGGCAACCCATTTGGATTATTTGTTATCCTTTGGTATGCATTTAAGGTATACAAATCTAGTAAGCCACTGTGTTGTCTGCTGGCTTCAGGTGTGATTTGGCAGTAAAAAAAAGACAAAATTCTTGCAAAATTTCCCCTAGTCATGCTGGTTTTTGTTCTAGTGGCGCCCAAAGTTCAAGGTGTTTCCCAAATCCTTACTGAGGTGTTGTGCTCCCCTGCAAGACATTCCCCCTGTCTTAGCTGGGATGTCACGGAAAGAAACAAAAGGATGGCAGATGATGCAGGGACTATCTTTTGCTTTGTATACTTTAAATACACACAGAAGGATACAAGTAGATATCTTCTTAATCATTATGATACATAACCTTTTTTTTGAGGGAAATTTATATTACCATAGACTTAAAATTAGTAATAATCTTTACAGTTTTTATCACACTATCTTGTTAGACACTGGGTTCATAGTTGGGGAAGTCATATGTTAGACTTCTCATTTGCTTTGAGGCTTCTGGCATTCTTAGTTGCATGAATGAGAGCTAGATTCAGCTGGATGGGGGAGGTCCTGTCTCCATATGTTATGAAGTGTGTGGTGTTCTAGGTACATGGATGTTCGTGTGGGCAAGCCAAGCATAGAGGAAGGCATGAACATCTCCAATGAGACGGCTCCACATGAATGTCGGCTGCGGGACATCACCTACTCAGCACCAGTGATGGTGGACGTGGAGTACATGAGAGGCGATCACCGCATCTTCAGACGGGATATTCCTATCGGTATGGTGGGATGGTCGAGAAAAATGTCCTTAATGGCTTGTGTACATTGCCAGAGTTTTGTTTTGTTTGTGCTTTTGTGGCATAATATCACTCTTTTCAGGACGAATGCCCATCATGTTGAGATCATCTAACTGTGTGTTGTCGGAGTGTGGGAGTCATGCTGAGCTGGCCAAGCACAATGAGTGTCCCCATGACCCGGGTGGATACTTCATCATCAAGGGACAGGAGAAGGTAAACTTCATGATGTCATTCATAAGTGTGAGCTAGAGATGTAAATTTGTGGGAAAACAAAACAATACATGGCTTTAATGTAAATCACAAATCAGGAAGACAGAATTGATCTCATGAGAATTTGAAGTGAATCTTTAAGACTAACTTGAATAACATCACTGTTGATGTAATTCTTTATGTTCCACACTTGGTGACAGATAGATATAGAATGATATCTCTTTTATCTATAATATAATTATACAGTAAAAGTGTGGTAGAAGCAGTGGCACATCTCTCTATTTTCTCTTTCTTTATATTTCATTATGGTCACCAATTTTCTGAATACTTTTCTCATCGCTTAACATGTATTTCTTAAGATTTTTTGGTTTATCTATTTCATTTATTCCACTTGTTCTAGATTCTTATTTTATTTTTAGGTATCAATTTCTTTAAGTTTGGGAACTGATTTAAGATTTTTGTTATTTTCAGGTCATCCTCATACAGGAGCAGTTGTCCAAGAACCGAATGATAGTTGAGGAGGACAAGAAAGGTGGCCTGACCTGCCAGGTGACGTCATCCACACATGAAAAGAAGTCCCGCACCAACGTGACCTTCAAGAATGGCAAATACTACCTTAAGCACAATGCACTCACTGATGATGTACCAGTGGCAATTGTCCTCAAGGCCATGGGGGTTGCCAGTGACCAGGAAATTATGCAGATGATAGGGACAGAGGACCACATCATGACCTCTTTTGCTGCCTCACTTGAGGAGTGTGCAAGGCTGAACATCTACACACAGACTCAGGCTCTTAAGTACATTGGGAATAAAATCCGTCAGAAGCGCTTCTTTGACCGTGGTCCCAAAAAGACCCCGGTGGACGAGGCAAGGGACTTTCTGGCTACCACTGTCCTGGCCCATGTCCCTGTTGAGAAGTTCAATTTTAAAATGAAGTCTGTTTATCTATCGCTGATGGTCAGGCGCGTGATAGAGGCCCAGGGAGACACAAGGACTATTGATGATAGGGATTATTATGGCAACAAGAGGCTGGAATTGGCTGGTTCATTAATCTCCTTGTTGTTTGAGGACTTGTTCAAAAAGTTCAACACTGATTTAAAAAAACGGGCAGACCTGGTGCTAGGCAAAAAGGGTAAAGTGGCCCAGTTTGATGCAGTTCAGTACATTCAGTCAAGCCAAGATGTGATAACCAATGGGCTGGAGGTTGCCATATCAACAGGGAACTGGACTATAAAGCGTTTCAAAATGGAGAGGCAAGGTGTAACGCAGGTGCTTGCCCGCCTCTCCTACATCTCTGCCCTTGGTATGATGACCCGTGTCAACTCACAGTTTGAAAAGACACGGAAAGTCAGTGGTCCAAGGTCACTGCAGCCTTCCCAGTGGGGTATGGTGTGCCCGTCAGACACCCCTGAGGGCGAGTCATGTGGCTTGGTGAAGAACCTTGCCCTCATGACACACATCACAACAGAAGTGAACCCTGAACCCATCATTGAGTTAGCCTTCAACTGCGGTGTGGAAGACATCAATCTACTGTCTGGTGAGGAGCTCTCCAACCATGACGTGTTCCTTGTATTCCTCAATGGTAACATAATTGGAGTGACACGAGACTACCGAAGGGTCGTGCAAGTATTCAGAGCAATGCGTCGCAGCAACATCATCAGTGGGTTTGTCTCCATTTACACCCACCATAAGCACCGTTGTGTCTACATCAGCTCTGATGGCGGCCGGCTCTGTCGCCCTTACATCATTGTGGAGAGTGGTCGGCCAGCTGTCTCTGAGGCTCACATCAAGAAGCTTACAAGGGGCCTCATGACTTTTGAGAATTTTCTCCATGAGGGGCTGGTGGAGTACCTTGATGTCAATGAGGAAAATGACTCCAGTATTGCCATGTATGAACACGAGATATCTCTGAAAACCACCCACATGGAGATTGAGCCATTCACCATCCTGGGTGTGTGTGCAGGACTCATCCCGTACCCTCACCACAACCAGAGTCCTCGCAACACCTATCAGTGTGCTATGGGGAAGCAGGCCATGGGCACCATTGGTTACAACCAGAGGAATAGGATTGATACCTTGTTATATAATCTTGTGTATCCACACAAACCTCTAGTCAAGACAAGAACCATTGAACTCATCAACTTTGAGAGTCTGCCAGCTGGACACAATGCCATGGTGGCTGTCATGAGCTACTCTGGCTATGACATAGAGGATGCCATCATCATAAACAAGGCCTCACTCGACAGGGGTTATGGCCGCTGCCTCGTTTACCGGAATGCCAAGTGCACGGTGAAGCGGTATGCCAACCAGACGTCTGATCGTGTTCAAGGACCTCTGATGCAGGTTTTGGAGGGTGGCAAGCAAAAGCCCATCTGGAAACATGATGCCCTGGACAGTGACGGCTTAGCAGCTGTAGGGACGCCTGTGCTGCCTCGTCAAGTCCTGATCAACAAGCAGATGCCCACCGTGACTCAGCTGTCATACACAGAGGACAAGAACGCCCAGCCAGGTGCCTTCCGAGAAACTCCAGTGGGACACAAGGGACCTGGCACTGTGTATGTGGAGAAAGTTATGCTCTCCTCAGATCCTGATGAATTCAATCTGATCAAGATCCTCCTGAGACAGACTCGCAGACCAGAAATAGGAGATAAATTTTCCTCTCGTCATGGACAGAAGGGGGTTACGGGCCTTATTGTACAGCAGGAAGACTTGCCTTTCTCTGACCAAGGCCTCTACCCAGACATGATCATGAATCCCCATGGCTTTCCCTCACGCATGACTGTTGGGAAGCTCATGGAGCTTCTGGGAAGCAAGGCAGCAGCCCTAGAAGGAAGGTTCAATTATGGAACAGCATTTGGTGGCACACCAGTGAAGGAGATCATGGAGGACTTAGTCAAACATGGCTTTAATTATCAGGTGTGTAAACTGTCATATACATCGTATGTGGTAGGAATGGTGAATTGAAAATTTGTCTTTCAAATATAATATGTCATTTAGCAATTCACAAAACAAATATTCAATGTTACTTATGGTAAAAATCATCATTTTTAAGTTAATACAGCATTGTATGAATGAACTGTCTTATTGAAGGGTGGTAGGGCTTCTTAAAAGCTTTACAGTCAGCAAGTATGTGCACATCTGGTGACTACAAAGGTGGAAGTGTTTGAATAAGCTTTAGGTAAGATGCACCACCCACAGGAGATTAACTATGAGTTGCATTTAGGCAAAGAGATTGTATCATCAGGTTTGTAGGAATGTAAAATGCCCTCTTTCTTATCATCTTGCCTTTCCCTTTGACCTTAGGTCATCACTCTGAGATGTTTTTAAGCCTTCACCATCCTAATACAGTATCTATATACCATGGTATTAAAAACCTTATACAATATGCTATACAATAACATCTCTTCCTATACTGCCAATTAGTGATCACTTGATAAGAGTTATATTTAGGTGGTAGTGGGTACTGAAAGCACCTCAGTTATCCTTCCATGTCTTATGTAACCACTTCTGCTTGGTGTTTGAATATCACTCCATGTAAACATGAGGCCTGACTTTCCCACTGACACTTCCAGGGTAAGGACATACTATACAGCGGAACGACGGGTGAGGCGCTTACGGGCTACATCTTCTTTGGGCCAGTGTACTACCAGAAACTAAAGCACATGGTAATGGACAAGATGCATGCCCGGTCCAGGGGGCCCCGTGCTGTGCTGACTCGCCAGCCCACAGAGGGTCGTGCCAGGGATGGAGGACTCAGGCTTGGTGAGATGGAGCGTGACTGTCTCATTGGGCACGGTGCTAGGTGAGTCACAATGTGAGGACGGTAACTTTAGTTGGTAGCATTATGCATTTACTCAAAACTTTTTGCTTTGAATCGGCAGTTTCATGATTTTTTACCTCAACATGCACACTTTTCCAACTTTGTGGGTGGTACTTACATAGCACCTTATTTTAATTTTATTATTATTATTATTTTTTTTTTTACATGTCAGCCTATAGTGCCAGTAGGCTTTCTTGAGGGCCTGGATGGTATTCGGCCCCAGCCTGTCATGGCACAGGCAAGTGTTTTATAGTGGCGCCATCTTTTCTTGGCTCATGCTGCCCCCCGGAGCTGGTTCTTGATTCACTTGGACGGTTTCCTGTAGAATCCGGGTTGATGGGTGGTCTTCAGGATGGTATGTGGGTAGTCTTAAGCCACTTGGCAGTGACTGAAAAATCCCAGGTGGTAGCAGCGGATTCAAACCTGCGTCGTCCATCACTCTGTGATTGCGGGGCCCGCACGCTATCCACTCAGCCACCACCTACCCACAAATACACTTCAATTGCTCATATATACCCTTTTTGTTGCTTTAGCATGCCTTTATCTGAGATACTCCACTGCGGACAACAGTTTCCTAATAACTCAGGCCAGTGCATCCACACTTTCATTCCCAAGTCACTCGACGCCAATGGGGGACTTTCAAAGCTACTTGTGCAGATGGCAGCACTGTCATCTGTTCTTCTGCCTGGCACACATGAGAGGGTACAAAACCTCTAAACTCTTATTTTCTTATCTGTAAAGCTTTGAGGAGTACCATAATATTGCATTCAAATAATTCAAGCAAGTCCTTAAAAATGACTGAGAAGAAAGTATCACTAACCTTGTTGGTTCTTGCAAAATCAAGCCATAGTAGGGACAACCTGCTGTCCTTTTATCAAGTTGATGCAAAGGTGACTGAAATCAGGCTTCCTATCATCCTAATACACAATTATTGGCTGCCCACAAAACCCACAGAAGCTGGTTTAAGGTAACCCTTATCCGAAGTGTTATGATTAACGTCAATCAGGGCTGTGCCGCGCATATACCATTTTTCCCATAGAACCTGTATTCCTACTACATGAATTCCTACTACACGAGCTCATTTGCCCCTATATAGTTGGGCTATACAAAGCCCAGCAATATTCTCTCCTGCCTGGCACTCACCCATGTACACACACTCAAATAAGTAGTTACATATTCACCATGATACAAACTGACACCAAGGACGAAGCCATTGATAACATGCTACTCATATTTGTATCACTGCGTGTGTTGGGTGTGGCCTCACTTGCTTAAATCAAGTGAGCGGGACTCGTAAATGAAGCAGAATTTGAGCTGGCACAGTAACGCTTCGTGAAACACACAGGTGGAGTCTTAATCGAAGTGACTTGATCTGTGTTGTATGTAGCACTATGATATTGTCGTGTTTGGGTGATTGCTTTAACACTTCACACACAAGTGAATAGTTAAAATTTCGTCCATTTAGGAGACAATACGATAAACACCTTGCGTTAATGTTAGACATTTGCTATAGAAGCATCATATATATTACACATGGGTAGAAAAACAGCACAGGCATGGTTGCTTTTATTGTATTTGAATGCTTTTGGCAATGCTTTTAGCACTGCAATTTGAAGTTGTTGTTTCTTTCAGATCCCCACAGCTTGTTCATGAGAGAAAAGACACGTTCAGTGGAAGCATTAGTTCCAGGATGGCACATTATGAACTGAACTATATCTTACATGCGTTGATGGTTGACGTTTTTATCTTTGACGTGGGGGAATATTTCTGCCCACCGCTGTTACGTATAATATATGAACATTGTTTTATAATTTGTAAATGTAAAGTTTAAACAAGTAGCACTCAAATCACTCCATTAATATTATGGTGATATATGGTATCTCAGTGTCTCCCTTCCTCTCTATCCCTCCCTTACGTGGGTCCTGTCCTGCTCCCCCCAGCGGAGCGGAGGTGGTGGGGATGATCGCACTTTTACCAACCCTGCCGAGATTACCAGGTTGCTCAGTGTGAAACACGTCGGACCCCACTTTAGCGATACTTTTTTGAGTGTGTGTACATTTATGTGTAACCCACTCCTTAAACCATGTGTTTCATGAATACCTCCTTTCAGTCCTTAGTGGCCTACTTTTATATCTAACATTTTAAAGTGAGTCCTTTTCAAATAGCTGGTTTATTAAGTCCTTTGCCATCAATAGATGGGAAGGGAAGGAGGAGGAAAATCATAATATAGAACAGGATGGTAATACATAGAGAGGAGGAGGAAGAGAAAGATGAGGATAGTTGCAATAATGGTATTCTTACCATCCTTTACACCCACAGTATGCTGTTGTTGGAGCGCCTCATGATCTCTTCAGACGCCTTTGATGTGGATGTCTGCAACTCTTGTGGTCTGCTTGGCTATTCTGGCTGGTGCCATTATTGCCGCTCCTCAGCCAATGTTTCCTCCATACGCATCCCTTATGCCTGCAAGCTTCTCTTCCAAGAGCTGCAGTCCATGAACATTGTGCCGCGCTTAAGACTAGAAAATTATTGTGCGTAGCAGCGAAGGAGTGTATAGGTAAGTTAATCTAATTTTTTTTAAACTAATGTGGTGTTCTGGGTACAGTAGAGTATCTGTACATAACAGTAGAGATCTTAGAAGTTAGGTTGATGGATAAAAGTGTATCCCAACTCAAACTCAGAGAATTTTTGTATGGAACAGTCAGGCTGTGCAAGAAATTTGAGTTGTTTTATTCACTGATTTCTTATATAGAGTAGGAAAGTTACAACTTATGGGACTTTTGACCACCCGTACTTATGACCATAAACATGGCGACTTATTTCCCCAATGGGGAATTTTCCAAACTCTGTCCATGAAGGAGCAGCACTGTGCCATCCAGTCCCATGGCATGAGGGAAATGAAAATACAACACCTCTGATTGCCTCTCTAAAAGTGCTGTGATATAAAGTATTACAATATTTTATTTAAGTAGTTAACCTTGCTTTATATTTAACAAAATATCTTAGTAGCTTAGCCTCAGCCCTTTTAGAAAAGCAAATGAGAAGTATTGCTTTTCCATCATCTCACTGAGGGGCCAGACACAGTGCTTCCCCTACAGATATTCAGCTTAGGGCATCCACCATTGCTGGGTGGCAATGCTGTACAGGCACATGTATGATCATTACTGTCCTGGTTGTAATGTAACCTAGTTGTAAATAGAGGACACTCAGTATTTTGCTAGGCTTTTTGTACTGTTTTATATTTACATAGGCCAGGTGTAGGCTGTGTATTACTATTCAGTATAATATGGCAGGTGCCCAACTATGTACCCTTCTTGGCACAGGTTCCTATGGAACCTAATATGCACATTTCTTAAATGCGAAGGTTTCTGTTGCTGTTTAGAGGATTGGCTGTGGATTTAAAAATAAGAAGCTTTTCTTCTCATAATTCACAATGTAACATGATTTTATTATAGACAGCTTTTATACAGATTACAACAAATAATATACAAACGTAAGAACTCATAATTTAAAACTCTACATAACAAATATAACAAATAGGAAGTAGTACATACAAAACTATTCACAATAATAAATAATACAATGGTTGTAGAGTGATGAGTAGTAGGAGTGTTATGCCACTTGGGAATAAAACCCTGGCAGAGAATTTACAGATGAAAGCAGCAGCCAAGTGAATGAAGTACAAGCACAGATTGAGCTTAAGGACACATTGTACTTTCTGCAGAGCCATTCAGCAAATCTAATACAGTAAAGTATGTTTTAGCAGCATTGTCTCACCTCTATAAAGAATGGTGAATTCCTTTATAGTTAGGGTAGGGGTGTCTTAGTAATCTCGCCACCAAAGAGCAAGATAACTTGTTTACTGTACTAGATTGCTAAAATTCACTGTCAAATATAATAAGGTGTCCTTAAGCTCCCTTCCACAACCTTGCCCATACAGTGTCCACCTTTCCAAGAGGTACAGCTTATTGCACATGCATTGTTAGGGTTTTCCCCAGCCCTGTTTGGCTCTGCGCACACTTGGCAAATACTGATGAAGCTGCGCAGCAAGGAACCATACCAACTTCTTGACAATCTATTAATAATATACTCCACACATCTGTACATTCATACAAATATTCTCCGAGTTTAAGAAATTACATTTTCTTGAGAAAAAATAAATGTACTTTGTATAATGTAACATTAATCGGTAATCTTTCGTGGAGTTTTCTTTCTGAAGCAGCTGTTGAAAACTGTAGTCTTATGGTCACCATCAGTGCAGTCATTCCATTACACAATGGATTTTATAACCCAACACTGGGATAAAGTCTCAAAGAAAGCTACCACTAAATGATGAACATCATATTATGCAACTCCTGGTTTCTAGCTGCTTCACAAAATAATGTAATTACCAATGAATAAGTTTTGGTTAAGTATAAAAGTTTACAACACAGCCAAGATACCTCCATCAGCCTGCAGGAACATGTCTAAACTTTATATGCACTGTAGACCTCAATTTCCCATTACAATTTCCTGTATTTTTGGATTTCCTAGACAAAATCTGGGTAAGTGAAGATCCACAACACCGGCAGGGCTGTGGGAGGGGGGAAGGCATGCAGTTAGCACGAAAATATTGATTCAGAATTTAACAGATAGAAGACTCAGTTAGAGGAGGGGAGTTGATGAGATGAAAAGCCTTTGACTTTACTTTGTCCAAAAGGACTGTGTGTGGAGCCCCCCCCCACACGAGATGCATATTCCATACAAGGACAGACAAGGCCCGTGTATATGGACAGCATCTGTGAGTGGGGAAACTGGCTGAGATGATACAGAATGCCTAACCTCAAGGAAATTGATTTAGCAAGAGAGGAGGTATGAGGTTTCTAGTTAAGGATAGACCAACGATGTTTAGTGTAGAAGAATAGGGCAGCTTAGTGTTATCAAAGATGGCCACCGAGAGCGAAATTCATTTCTAATGTTCAATGTTGGGAAAGAAAGCAATGGTATCTGTGCCATTCTGTGGGATGACACTGAAAGGCTGAAAGTGGTAGTACTTCATGTGATAAGCAGCACGTAATGACTACTGACTCCCCAACAAGGTACCTTGGTGCCGGCGTGGTGTTGTGAGCTCTCAGTCTATCAAGCTGTCTGGGCTGATCGGTGCATGTGCAAGCTGTCCAGGTTATGTTTTAAAACATTTCATTCACTGCATCAGGTCCTTTAATAGCTTATTATAAGCTTACCTATTTTATTATAATCTTCCTTCAGTTTCCTCAGAGTTCAAGGTGAAAGGCCCTATTTGTCACCTAAAAATAGGCACAAATCCATTGCACCTGACAAAATCAGAAGAGAACTCTGAGGAGAGAGAAGGAAAATCATATGATAAAATAGGCTAACTTAGTATAAGCCATTAAAAGACTTGATGCAGTGAATGAAATGTGTTTGTAACTAAAACCTGGACAGCTAGTGCATGTGCAGATCAGTACAGACAGCTCATGATATCACACTGGTACTTGGGGTGTCACAAACTATTGACGCCTTGGTGCCAGTAGCAGTGTCGGGTGGCTCCCGACACTCACTGCCGGTGATCATGGCTTCACTAACTAAAGAAATGGTCTACTATGGTATGCTGGCTTAGTGGGGTATGGCTCATGTATCTTTAAGTACAATAACTCATTCAGGAACACAACTGTGGCCCAGACTTTTTAGATTTCACACCTCTCCCTCTGTTCATAATTTCTTACCCAGTTCTTCCTTTACATCCCACATACAATCCTTAGCATGCTCATTTCTGTTGCTCTCACCCTTCATCTTTCTTGCTACAAAGAATTATGGATCCTCTAGCTGTATCTAGATTATCTGCTTGAAATTAGTCGGTGGCTTCTCAGCATTAGCAGTTTCTCTTCCTTATGCTACTCTATTTTTCACCTAGATATAGCATCTTTGTAACAAACAAATCCAAGGAACTCCTTCACCACTTATGAATATGTATATTTTACAGAATTTTTCCTTCCCTTTCTACTTTAACTTTATTCTTCCTTATATCAACTTTCATACCTCTGTGATCACATATCTATTTGAAACTTCATATGCTTATGTAGACATGGTTCTACTAAAAGAAGTTCCCTGCATAAGTTATATTTGAGATGTTCTAATGGTTTTCATTACCTGATATCTTAATCCCTCTCTCTATCATCCTGGTCTTCACCTCCCTCCTCACTCAATCTGTGTGGATGGTGAACAACCATGGGACATTACACACCTATGCCCAACACTAGTTTCAATTTGAAACAAACGACTGAGACTTCCACTGAATTTTACACACGCTGAGCTACCATCTAAAAGATTTTACTTCCAAAAACATTCCTTTCAATTTACACACACTAGTTTTGATAATTTTTCCCTATAAACTATGTGCCATCTTCCCTCCTTTAGATTTATTAATGCCTGGAATTAACTTATTAATTCAGTAATAAAACTGATCACCATCACCAGTCGCCTCACTTCTTGCAAGGGCAAGGAGAGTGGAATAAGTCATTTAACCATTCTGTTCAAGGCAAATAATACTTGAAGGGATCCTAATCCCTAACATCAATCTTTTGTATCATAAGAGAGATGTCTCTCAAGTTCATATCACCACAGTAATATTAACAATACAAAACTGCTCATATGCTGTTTCTCTTCAGATTTTAGCAGAGACCACTGTTTTGGTGTACACTGAGTGCATTATGCCTAAGCACTGTGAATTTCTTAATGAAACAAACAAACAAATACTTGTGTAACAGTAGATAATGAAAATGGAGGAAAATTCACGTTTTAACACAAAAAGAGTAATGATCACTCGGTCACCTTTTTAACATTACAACTGATAAGCATAATATTTGTCCGATAATAATAATAATAAAAAGAAAAAAAAATGCAAAAGATACCTGTATAACTTATGCCCATGGAGGGATTCACATTGACCTTATGAAATATTACCTGAATGAAAGTTTAGCACATGAGTTGTGTGGATACAGTGTTGTTGGCCTGATACTATCTTTTGTGTGTGTGTGTGTGTTATGCACCTGTACGGGTGCCCTGTGCATCATTAATCCAGATCCAGAGTGTGTGTGTGTGTGTGATCACATGCTAGACTTGAGATAGCCAGCCAGTACCCTCCCTGAATGAGCTTGGAGCTCAGGAGATGGATCACTGTATGTGTGTATTTGAAGGGCAGTAAATGAGTCTGAAAAAAAAAAGCTTCTGAGAGTCCACAGCTGGCACAATTATGAAGACTAATAATGTGCTAAACTTACATAAATTCAAAATGAAGACTTACTTCAGATCTTTGAATACTTAAAGATAAATCCTCACAACCAGTTACTGAAGAGAAAAAAGTCTTCCACAGTTTTTACATTATTTTTTTCTTTAGCTTGTTAATGAAGCTGCTTGAAGGGTGAACAACATTACAGCATCTGCCATGTCAATGCACCACACAGACATTTCTCTCAAAGACTTGTGATATTGATGTAAATATTGGCTCCATTGTGTGTGAAAAATAGAAGGCAGGGACTTCAGTCAATTCAAACCATTTAAAACTGACAGTTGAAAAATAAATATCATGTTGAATACTTTCCTTAGTCACAATATAGTACAGTACTAGACCGTAGGAAAAATATACATAAAATCAATATACAAAGTTAACAGTCCATTCCATTTTAAAATGTACATGTAGGCATATATTTGCTATTTATAAATATATAAGCACAGATTTTACTAAAAGTGTGGGGATGACCACTAGTATGCAGGACAACTCTTAGATTCAGCACATCTGATGAGCCAACAACAAATAAATTAAATAGTACTCAAGAAGTCATGCAAGTGAATTCTTTTTTAATCAGCAGCCTTTTGACTATAAAATTTTATGCCATTAATGTTCTTGTCATAATACTGTGACTATATTAACAGTGTATTATAAGTAAGTTGGCTAAAATATACACTGAAAACCATGTAATGGTTTCCTCTTAACAATGTATAGGAAAGATCAGCTTTCTACAGAATATACTTAAATGTTACTTGAGCTCTCATGAGAAGTAATAGACTTACAACAGTGAATCTCTTTGGCCATGTTGAGGTGGGTCACATTCAACACTTAGGTGACCCAGACCCCAACACAGCACTGCCACCGCCTCGTTCACTCACTGTGGGCTGAAACTTTGGAAAGGTTTCCAATGAAAACTTGCATAACAAAAGCACCGACTTCTGTAACCAAACCTTTGAATTCAAACAGGGTGTTAGCATCACTCTTTAGTAAACTATTGTCTAAATGGTAGCTTTACTTAAAATGCCCCAAAATGGCTATTTCAATAAATGCCCAAAAGGCATACCTGCATTAACAATGTTGCTTGATTAACTTGAATATTATAAAGCTCTAAAGAAATCACTTGAATAAATGGTGTTAAACTTTTTTCACAAAGAACATTCAAACAAGAATGAAAGTTCGTTGCAAGTTGCTACGAGGGGCGGCCAAACCACCAATGCTGCAGACGTTGAGGGCAACAATAGAGTGCCCTCTAGACTTGACACACAACAGTTGACAGGAATATCACAATGGCTGGTTACAAGCAAGGATGCAGGTTTGCATAACTCAAGACAGCACATAACCTGTCAACTATCAAACAGAATCTTAAGAAAGCACATCATATAATCACTATAGACATTCTAATTATGAACAAATACAATCATTGTAAATGCAAAGAATAGTTTACTCCAAGAAACACTGGCAACCAAGTTCTGTTTAGATGGACTGATTAAAACTGTTCCTGATCTCCAGGCCCAGAATTATACCTGCCAACCCTCTGAAGCACTATTGGTAACATGTGAAGTCACTACTGATGTGTGAAGCTGCCAAGTTCATTTCAACCTGGTCACTGGGCCTAAAGACAGAAATAAATAAATACTGGACTTTGCTTACAAGCTTACATGGCATTAAACCTTTTCTCTTAACATGGAAAATGCATAAGTTATGATCTGTGATGTGCTGTGGACAAAACAGAGTAGAGGCCAAGTTTTCCAGAGTATCAGTTTGTTGCTTTATGACTCAAACTGATTCCACTGATATAAAAGTAATGTACACTTCATTCTCGTAGGAAAATGTAGACTTTTACTTCAATGTAACCTCAAGAACACAGGGCTATTCTTTGCATTTACAATGATTCGAGTCCTCAAAGGATATCTCTGTGCCAGATCCATCTTCGGTTGGTGTGATTGAAGGAGTGTGAGAGCCACTGCTGCTCCAGCAAGCGGTAGCGGTCCTCGCTCAGGTACAGCGGCTTTCCTCGTCTGTGAATGAAAATAGCAAATTACTCTAAGCTCATTACTATCTTTTTCATGAAAAGCCATTATCATAGGAGTATTTTAGTACATTAAGATTGAGTAACTAACCAAACTCATCTGAAATATAATGTTATGAGGCCTTTAAGAACATTGGGTTTGTAAACTTTTGTGGAGATAGAAATGCCCCTACAGCTACTTACTTAAGCTCTCTGTCCTCTTCCCCAAAAGAATCGAGATGAATGCATCCCCAGAGGCAGACCCTGGGCCCCCGAATCACTATGACAGTGGAGGCATTCACCACCAAGAATATTGCAGTGCCAGCACCACAGTCAATAGCATGTTGTACACATTCACACACATCCTGTTGCTTGCAGCACGACTCCCTCAGACATACAATGGTGCCACACAGAAGGCATACGCTGGGGTCCTTGGGTACACTGTTGCACTGAGAGCACTGTCTCCTGTGGTAGTACTGAAAATGCAACATTTCTTAGATTAGTTCAAAAGATTTTTAAGATAGGCAGTACTTGGGTTATAGGAGCCTAGTCAACAACAATCTTCAAATAAAGCTCTAATAAATCTAATGTCTATTGTCTAAAACCATCACCATGAAAAAATGAAGAATAAACCAGTGTAAATGCCATAGAGCCACAATTTTCAACTCACCTGAAAGATAGCGTCATAAGAATGTGGTAGACGGAGGAGGCGAGGCTGGGCAAAGGTGACAGTGGTGAGGAGTGTGGATGCTGCCACTTGTGCCTGAGATGCGAAGCCAGCCACTTCACTGCACCAAACCCGAGCACCTCCAGCCAAGTCCCCAAGCCAGGTCTCTACTGGGCTGGACACCTCTCGAGCATGATGAGTGCCACACATGTTCCCTGATCGAGACAGTCCTTTTAACAATTTTTTAACCCTGAACCTTTGTCTTAACCAGTATTTCATATTTCATCTTCCAATAATTTTCCAAAAATTATCAAGTATAACATGGTTGAATAGCCTACCCTGGCTACAGGATACAGGTTGGCCACCTAGTATTTTGTTTATCCTTAGATATAAGGAAACAAAGCACAAATGCTTTGTTTCATAGCTAATAGTTGAAGACTTTGACCAATTTTCTCATTGATTTTAGTAATAAAACCCTCTAGTCAAACAAACACCATTTTAGCTATGATCTGCAGTAACTCGCAGCATAATCCTTCTCTTATGTTATCTAACATGAAACCAAACTACATAAAGGAAAATGCTGAGATGGTTTGACCCGGCCATACTCAGAACAACTTTGGTTCAAATGAGTCAATCAGAGACTACATTTTCAAGTTTTTCTGTATGACTATTTAATGATCATTTGTGGGTCTGAATGATCACCCTGTACCAGCTACCACTGACAGTGCCTGTTTGTTTAGGTTCAACAGATTAACCCTTTCCATACGTGACGCAGACGTCGGCGTCACAGTATGGAAAGGGTCAAGAGGAAATGGAAGAGGATTAATCCTCTTCTAAACCTTTCAATCCTCCTCTAAATTCCTCTTAATCCTCTTCCACTTCCTCTTAAAGAGGTTTAGAAGAGAATTAAGAAGAAATGGAAGAAGATTAAGAGGTTTAGAAGAGGACTAATGGTGATGACGTCGGACGCCCTTCGGACGCCGACGTCGGCGTTGCTGGATTGAAGGGGTTAATAACTACTTGCATTTATGTTCCAACGTATATACCCATTTCATATTTTTATCACATAATTTTCATAGAAAGAACCATTCATTAGTTAATGATTTGCATGGTATGATATACTTAAGCACCTGAAGTTGAAAAAGGAAATGGCAGAACTTCATGGTGAAGATCAAACAGGTAAGTGAGATTTCAATGACTACATATTTGTAAGAAGTTTGTGTAACACAGTACAATTTATATGACTTATAGCTGTTGAATAAAGCTATTTATGATATTTTATGCTGCTCTATGCATATATGGCTCATCCTTTCATGAGGAGTGGCTGAATCACCCATGGGAAGACCACGAATGTTTAGAGTGGTGCTGAGAGAAAATTCCTCTGGGGTCGCCTTTGTGCATTTGGAGAAAATCTACAAAAATGAGGGGACTTGTATCTCACACCCACAAGGGTTGGATATGCTGCCATGCTGTAGGACAACCCATGACATTTGAGGCAAACATTCAAAATAGTGGCGCACAAGAACCTGTTAAATAAACAATGGCCGGCCAAGTGGACCGTTTCAGGTTTGATTAAATAACTGTTGGCTGTTGTTTAAGGGTCAAAGTGAGATGCTTCCCAAAGAAACTCAAGCTAAATTGATTTTGTGAGTGGTGTTATTTCAATGAAATTGTTTGGTACCAGACAGAAATAACTATGCACTTGTTGGCATACATAAACATGGAAAGGATTAAACAAGGGCCACACATGGATAAGAAAATGTGGGAATGATAAAGCAGGGAATTAGAGTCACTGCTGCTACCTTGTCCACATGCACACATACTAACACATAATGTGCTCAGTAATGCCCAGCTGCACTGTCTCCATGTCCTTTGAAACCTTCAGAGTCTCTTCCTAACTATTTCTTTGGCAATTAATAATGAGATACTTTGTCATATCTTACCCATTATGGCAGAGTTGACAACTGAGCAGGTGTCCCACACCCCTAGATACTGCTCCAAGGCACCACACTCAGCTATGGGGTCTGCAATGACTGGTGAACTCTCCTCCATTAGGTGTGCCTTGAGCAAGGCTGCTATCCTCAAAAAAGTGAGGCAATTCTCTCTGACCTGAAATATGGAAGCTGATGAGTGGTTTATAAATGCAATAGTTGGAAACTCTCCATGATAAGGAGAATAGAAGCAGTTATGAATGTTTTCATGTCTGGTGGGCTTGTCTCATGTTAGCAAGTGAGGCGTACCTGGCAGGTGACATCATTTACTGTCCAGGTGTTGTGTTGGTGGTCTGTCAGTGGCACTTGGTCATCACAGAAGAAGGGGCTGTTGCGTAGGGTGTTGTGTGCCAGGGCCAGCAGTGGTGCCAGGGGCCCATTGGCAGTGGCTTGCTCTCGCTGACTTTCATTGAGGGAACGAAGTGCCGAGGCAGCTGCACCCACTACAGCCACACGGTAAACATTGCCAACCACACACTTCAGGTAGGCTGCAAAAGTGAGTGAAATTTATCTTATGTAGTAAGAATCACAGTGGGGATGGAGAGGCAAAAGGATATATGACTATTTTGCCAAATGTTCTTTGGAGAAATAGTTGTTGGGGAAGGTCAGTTTCTGACCTTAACCTCTTATATCATGGGACTAACGATTTAATTATCATTTACAGCATACAGTGGTATAGAGGCATTAATTTTTCAAACTAATTATCTCATGGCCATGTGGTGTCACTTCTGACTTGGTGGGCTCACATAATGATCTATTTACCTTGATTTCATGGAGAAAAAACTTGTATTATTAGCCTACATTCAATTTAACTGAGGACAGAGCTTTTATGAGTGTTTATTAAGCTAGAAATTACTCCATTGTGTAAATCAGACACCATGTATTAATATACACAAACATAAGCCCATACTGTGATTTAACTCTATAATGTCTCTATGGCAAAAAAAAAAAAAAAAAAAAAAAAACTGGCTACCCTTTAGGACCACTGCCCTCGCCTGAGACAGAAAACCAGTCCCTCCAATAAGTTTGTACCTGTGTTGGGCCACTGTTTATGATAGCTTATTAATTAAAAGAAAATGTGTAATTCAAAGAAAATGTGAAAATAACAACTATTTGAGAAATTTTCTCCAAGAAAAAAAAAAAGTCCAAGTGATCCAGTGTTGGTGTTCCATGCAAACTCTTGAAAAGACAGATCCACACATGCCCAGAGGTCATGTTGTTATGAGCCTACCTTGGTCAATCCGTGAGGGCAGGAGGAGGAGGAGCTGCAGGAGAAGAGTGACTGGATCCCTCAGCAGTAGTGGCACCTCCCGCTCCCTTGGTGTGACAGCACCCTCACTGCCGGCTACTGGCTGCTGGCTTATGGAAGCCCAGGTTTGCCGTATCCAATGCAGGCTTCCCCCAACACCTGCTATAGGGGAGTCTCCACCACCACTCAGGATCTTGGAATGGAAGCCAAGAACGTGGAGCAGTGGCACTGAGGGAGGAAATGTGTGTGTCAGTATCAGTGTGGAAACTAATTTAAACATGTGATGGTAAAGTGCTATGGATGTATAATATAATTACAACCACCAATAATAGACAATAACTACAATATCAACTACATTCCAGTAATCCACATTTAAGACTACTTATGTGTGACTGGGAGGGGAAAAACAAATGATTATATTGCCAGGGGGGAAGCTGACTTTAATAGTATACAGTCATAAACAGTAAAGGAAGTGATAAATATATAAGAAGGTCTGACTTTTCTAACAAACTGAATAGTGGATGAAAGATTTTACCTAGTTTATATGCACATACACACTGATCACCGGAACAGCCAGGACAAACAGTTGTTCAATAAACTAACTGAGGATAAGCATTGCTTATTTTCTGTATATATCAGAACTAGGTAAGCACATACACAAAATCAGGAGGTAGGGAGACAGGACAACACATGCTTATTTCAAAACCTATATACTATAACTAGGTAAACACACACACACACACACACACACAGCAGCAGCAGCAGCAACACATACTTAAACAGGAGCGCTTGACATCCATCTTGGGGTCGTGGGTGTGACAGACAAGAGTGCCACCACGCTGGACCAGCTCCACCTCCAGGTTGGTGCGCAGGATGGACGACACAAACATGACGAGTGAAGGCGTGGACGGGTTGGAGGAAACACTACGGTACTTAGGGTAGGTGGCCACAGTCATGTCCTCCATCATGCGGGCCATCGCATTAGTCAGGGAACTACTGAATGTCTGTGCCAGAGAAAGACACAAATGAAAACTCTAGTAAAGCTTAATAAAAGGACATGCCTATTATCATAGAAGCAAAGAATGACTAGGAATGTCACATTGGCAAGGGAAAACACTGTTGAAAGGACTCCTAAACTGTAAGCAAATCTATGACTTCTTTTTAGAACTAGAAATATTAAAATAAATAAATAAATAAATAAATAAAAAAAATTAAAAAATACACCTGGCTAAAGGTTATGTACATTTTATCGTAATGTTGAAGAAAAACAGGACATTCAAACAACATAGCAGAAAAATTGATCAAAAATATATCGGAAAATGCTTTTAAAGGCTCACCGGAACTGTTAAGTCGTGCAACAGCCGGTCAATTTCTTCTACTAAACTAGTATCACAGGTGGCGGGATGCTTCACTAGGGCTGACAGATCACCAATTTCCGGGGAGATGGGCAGCACAGAGTTCCCAAGTTGTCGGCAAAGAGGGCACCCATATTCACCCCTGAAAATCATGAGATATTGGTTTGAGGAAATATCTGTAACTACCATATAAGATGACAAGCTATAATTCTATTCTCTCTCTCTTTCCCTCCTCTCTGCTCTCTCTCTCTCTCTCTCTCTCAAACCTACTTCTCCACATTGAGGGGGTTGTTGGGGCGGTCTTGGGAGCGGAGGGAGAGGAGGTAGGATTGGTGGCAGTCCAGGTGGAGGTGGTGGCCACAGGTCTGGACATGCACTCCTCCTTCCCACCCAATGTTCATGGACACCAACCAGGAGTTCTGAAAAGTGATTAGTGAAAAGGGATGATCAAATTTAGGAATGGGATTTTTTTCTTTGTATACTTGCTACAGTTTGAAATTTGATCTCTAATTTACCCAATTTCCTGTGTTTCGGGCATGGAGTCAAAATGGTTTCATCAGGTTCAGGTTGAAAACATGATGCAAGGAATAGATGCAAAACATTAGTTAGTGAAATGTGCATCACTGCTGTCCAGACTTTAATAAACCCTACCAACTCTTGAAAACATTCTTATGCTTACTTGACTACAAAAATTTACAAGTGATTGATATTATTGTTGTCTTTACACTTCATCAACTGGTTGAAGGTCTTAAAGGCAGCACATGTGAGGTAATTACACAGTCACTCTAAGCCTTTTTTTCCCTTTCTTTTGCAATGACTTTTACCTTAAACTGTGCGCTCCTCCTATTGCCACTTAACCCGTACAGCCCCGCTGACGGCTATAGCCGACACCGCATTTGTACATCGAGGGCCCGCTGCTGTCTATATCAGATACTAAATTCCTCACTTCGCCACGGCCAAACCATTCACTTTATGAACTTCGGGTCTTTTGCATATTCAAGAGAAGGGATTGGTGAGTCTATTGCTGTAAAGTTCTATCTGATGGGTACATGTGTAGCTGCACAATTAGGAAGTAAAATGAACAATTTTGGGCAAAAATGAGAAATAGCAACTCATCCACTCTTCTCAGGCGCTGCAGTGACAGAACCTTGTCAGTAGTCAGGAATGTTTATGTCATGACTGACAGCTGCCGCTCCACTTTTTCTGCCCAAGAGGCTCTGAATATGCTTTTGAGTTCAGTGAGTCTGAGTCATCTGGGGATGAGTATGAGCCAACTCAGGATGAACTGGCTGAGGTTGAAACCCCCATCATACCCATGGTGATGAGGGCAGCCACACATGGTGATACCAGTGGCTTTGTGGAATTACCGTCGTCACGCTGCGCTACAGAAGAGGGTATGGTGTCCACTGACGATGAGTCAATGGAGGAGGAAATAGCCAAAATGCGACCTGCCCTTCTGTGTAGCCCCTTGTTTTGAGGTGTACCACACCCAAGTGCAGTTCTAAATGAGCGAAAAAGGATGCTAACTAGGCTATATCAAGTGACAGTAGGATCGACAGACACAACAATAAAAGTGAATGTATGGTATAAATTTACACACACAAATAATATATATTTAGCTACATTAATTTTACACAGTTGTGCATGTACATAGTCAAAGAGACAATCATACTGCTTACAAACATCACTAAAGCAAGAACTATATAGCGTCAGAGTGGCGCGCAAGATGAGGGAGGTTGGCGGCAGGGCGGGAGGCACCGTAGCGCACTCCATAACCATCCCGCACAGAGGCAAAAATAAGCCGATATGAGTGTTATTATACCTTTTCCCCTAAGTTTTAGATCATTTCCAATTGATTTATGCAATAAAAAAAAAAATTGATAGTGGTTTGGGATTGAGGTGAAAAAAAGCTCAAAATAGCGCAGGCTGTACGGGTAAATTAGCGAGCAGTTGTTGTTAGGCTCATCGTCTAGTGTGGAGATTAGTAAGGTATGAAACTTTGGTCAGGTAAATAACATTGGCAAGGTGTTACCAATATCAGATCACTGGCCAGAGTGAAGAGTGATAAGGGACATATGGTTACTGAAGCAGCAGTTTCCTCTAACTCAAGATTTGAGGGTCGTCTTATAAAGTAAACCTATAAGCTCACATTTTGAGTGAAATTTTTATTAGTCATCTTATCCCCTGATAATTACGGTAAATATTCACAGAATTTCTGAGGGCACCTTAACCCGGTAGCAGCGACGGGCCAAATTTGTGGCTTTACCGTGTAGCAGCGATGGGCCAAATTTGTGCCATGATATAGACCCCCCAAAATAAATGATACATACTGATCACAAATGCTTTGATTTATATTATGAAATGATTTGTGTGAGTGATGATTTTTTTCTTTTTTCTCGCTTGGAGGGACCATGAAAGAAACATGATCCCCGCTGCTACCAGGTTAAATAATTACTCCAAAGTTTTCCTAATCTATCAGGAAAAAAAATAGGATATGATTTTCTCCCCCCCCCATTAACCTTAGAACACTGGTAAAATATCATAAAGTACTGCAGCGGAGAAGTGTGAGACTTACATAGTCAAAATGTCTGTTGAGAGTGTCGGCGCGCTCCTCCATGTACTGGGCAAGGGTGTACCGCCGCTGCCTAAGTCTTGCCTTCTCAGCGTCACTAGTAGGGACACTCAGGGGCTTCTGGGATGAGGTTCGGTGACCCAACACACTGGTGGCCTGTGTGAAAGTGGTTGAGTCATTATAAATCATAATCATTTGAGGAGTGCTTGTGGTGTGAGTAGAATGGATGGAATGAGTAATGAAAGTGTGTACGAGCATTTTGGAATGTGTCACGGGGGTGAAGGGAAGAAGTGTGGAGTGGTGGAAGAAGTGAAGCTACAGACTTTAAAGTGGTTTGGCCACATGGAGTGAATGGAGGAGAGTAAGATGACCAGAAGGGTGTATGTGAGTGAGATAGAGGGAGGGAATGCTATAGGACGACCTCCAGTGAAATGAATGGATAGGGTGCAAGAGTATGTTAGGGAGAGGGGGGAAAGATCTTTGAGAAACTTTGAGCAGGCAAGAAGGGAGTGTCTGGATGGAGAAAGTTGAAAGCTCTTCTCCCGTGGCCATCCCCTGGTGGGAGCTCCTAGGAGCAGGTGTCGATGAAATGATGATGATCATCATCATCAAGATTACAGATAATTACTGACAGATTAATTACACTAAGTAAAATCTTTGAAAATACTTTTGGTCTATTTCTCAACTTATCCCTCACCTTTCATTTCTGTCTCCCCACTTTGTCCTACTCTGTTTATGCCCACCCTTCCCTCTCTTAACTATTCCACTTTTTATTATATTTCATTACAGTCCCCAACACTTTTGCCCTCCCGCTGTTTGTGCTTCCTTTTCCAGCCTGTCTGCCTCCTGTCATCAATGCTTTGTCCCAAGCATGTCTTCCTTCCTGCTTTTTCCTTCCCTTCCTCTCTGTTGCACCACAATCACTCACCTGCAGCAGCACCACCAGCCCCACCGGCCGCTCGGGAGTGGAAGGGATGGACTGGTTGCAGATTACACAGTCATACTCTTTGTGTCGCTCCACCTGTTCCTCCTCCACCTCCATTGCATCGGCTCCTCCTGCCTCAAACTCTGCTGCGTCTGTCCGGTTCTGCTCCATGAACTGGCGCTGGCGGTTGGCAAACTCTGCCATGACTCTCTTTTGTCGCTCTCTTGCTCTCTTTCTCTTTTCCTCCCTCGCTCGAGCCTCCTCCTCAGAAGAGGCGGAAGACTCTTCCTCTTTCTGACTGTAGAGGTAGGAGATGGTGTCCAGGATGCCTTTCCTGACTGAGGCATCATAGCGACCAAGTTTGTTAAGCAATTTGGCTATGAAGAATGGCCCATCACCTATCCGGGAGTCAGTGGTGTCAGAGAAGTTTGGACGGTAGGAGTTGGGTTTCCCCGAGAGCTTAGAGTGCAGCTTGATGAGCAGTGAGATGATTGACTCCTCAACAGACACATACTCATCACCTGAGTCTATCTGTGGGTACTGAAAGAGAAGATTAGCAAGTCTCATTATAGACATCAGCTAAAAGGCACCAGTTTAATACTTCATATATGTATAAAGAAACTATTTTTTTTCTAGAACTGTAAAAATATCATCATATTGAACCTAAATTCAGAGGGTATTTGATCACCGTTTCCTAGAGATCTACTCACTGAAGAGAAATGCGAGATGTCTGGCACTGGTGGAGTGCCCTGGAGGGAGGGTGGAGAGCCATCAGCAGGTGGAGGAAGGGCCTTGGGGGGACCGGCAGGCCGCCGTGACCGTTGGTGGAAGTGGTGCTGCAGCATGAAGCAGCGTCCATGATGGCCTCGGCTACTGCAAGCTGGGGCCCCTCTGCCACTACTGCCACGACCACCACTCTCACTACCTATCCGGCCAACCTCATTGCCTGCCAACAAACTGGGGTACTGAAGAGGTGCTGGCAATGAGGCCTGAGCTGCAGACCCATCTGTAATGGTTAGAGACAGTGTCCCAACATTATCTAACACTGTCCACACATCCTTTCATATATCCATTCATCAATACATCTAATAATATTTCTACTATCTGAAGAAATATGATTTCTTATATTTGAACATCTCCAACAGAATCAATGTAATAAAATTATTTCTTGTTATTTTTTTCCAGGTGTAGTAAACACCTCATACTCTTCCCACCTTCTCTGTAGTCTTATGTTGTCTTGCCTTTCATATTTACTTTTTAAATTGATTTTTAAATACAAAAAATATTAAAGATCAACAAAGCAGCTTCACAGTGGCCACCAGATGCTGCTTGTATGAGGTCAAAGACTAACCTGGAGTACCACTCTGGGTAGCTGGCACCAGCATGTTGGTAGAGGAGGAGGTGGGGGAAGTAGGGGGCAGGGCAAGGGGGGAGGTGTGGTCTTGTGTTGGGGTGTCAGGTGTGGTGGGCAGCTCAACCCCTGATGGCACTACTGCTGTGGCACCTTGACGATAAATGACTAGTTCAGAACCAGCTGGCAGCGGGCGGGGACGAGGTGCTCCCCTCAGGGCCAGCCGGGGCTCCCCTCCCTCCAGCTCATCCATCTCCAGATCGGAGCCATCAAGCTCACCTGTGGCCCAGGTGGTAAGGTCAGAATACAAGGTGGTGAACTTAATGGAACTATGCAAAAGTTGTAAATTTTCAGGCTAATTACTGCCAAGACTGAATAAACTGTTTATTGTTATTATTATTATTGTTACAACACACATTCATGCAAATGAAGATGATAAATGCTCAAGCAATCAAGGCCAATTTATTGTGTCACTCATGACTCACCATCCGAACAGGAGCTGACAGAAGGGGTGGGGTTGAGGTGGACTCTGGACACCACACAGTTCACATTAGTAAAGACGTCGTCAGTTGCAAACCACTTGCAGAACTGTCCATCAGGTTTATCTTCATCTGTCTCTATCATGCTGTCATAGTACTGTGCTGCCATCATTTCACCTCCTGCAGATGATGAAATTTGTCAATTACAGAAGTGCCTGGTGTTTCTGCATGTGCATCTATGGATTAACTAAGAAAGTTGGGACAATTTAGGAAACAAGGAGAAAGTAAACAAGTGTACTGACGTGAGTGTATTCTAACTGAAGAAGCCTTAAACAAAACTAGTTGGGAATACATTCACCCCAACACACCTATTTCCTTTCTCCTTCTCCAGAAAAGCTTAAAAATAGGTTGCTAGGATTTAAAGGTAGGTTTCAGATTCGAAAATGACAAACACTGGTGAAAGAGATGCTGAAAATTGGTGGCTGACAGGCTGGCATGTTGACAATACCAGCCTCACAGCAAAGCAATATTCATCCTTCAACATCTTGGGGTGTACTTGTACTGAGACTTTTATTCAGTAAGTATTATGTGTGATGGATGTGGTGGGAAAATGGGGGATACCTGGGAAGAATGAAAATGGAGAGTGCCTGGTGGATGTCTGTGCTGAGAGGGGACTGTTCCTAGCGAACACCTTCTTTCAGCACAAGAATATCCACCGATACACATGGAGGAAGGGAGAGGAAAATGAGCAGAAAGGATTGATTGATTATGTGGCAGTAGATGAAAGGCTTAGAAAAGAAATTTGTGACGCAAAGGTAGTAAGAGGAATGTTCGATGGATCAGACCATCTTGCAGTGCTGGCAAAGTTAAAGATGAAAGAAAAGTGGGTGCTTCAAAAGAAAGGAGAAATAAAAAAGGAAATACTGAAGATAGAAAAGTTACAGGAAAAAGAAATAAAAGACAAGTATCACCGTGAAATGGCAGAGGCCTTAAGTGAAAAATGGGAAAGTAAAAGATAATACAAATATTGAAAAAGTTTTTGGAACATTTAAAGAAATAATGGTAACTACAACAAAAAAAGTGTTAGGGATGAAAGTGGTGAGAGATGGAAAAAGAAAAGGAAATTCATGGTGGACAGAAGAGATAAGGAGGATACTAAAAGAGAAAAGGGAACTTTTTAAGAAAACTCAAGAAAGAAATGTGTCTGAACAAGTAAAAAGGGAAAGGAAAAAGAAATACAGAGAATGCAAAATGAAATTAAAACAAGCAATAAAAGAAAGTAAGAAGAGAGTTGATGAAGACTTTGGTAAAAGACTAAGTGAAAAATATAAAGGGAACAGGAAATCATATTGGAAAGAAGTAAAAAACGAAAGAAATGCAGAAAATATCTCCTCAAGTAAAATAAATGAAGTTATGGATGAGAATGGAAAGATGTTCAAAGACGGGGAAGCTGTGAAGGAGAGATGGAGAGAATATTTCAAAAACTTAATGAATTTTGAGGGTGGACGTCCAGCAGCTGCAACAGCAGCAGTTTTGAGTAGAGGTAGAGGAGGAGTATATAAAGAAAGAAGTATAACACATGAAGAAGTAAATCAGGCAATAAAAAGATTAAAAAATGGAAAGGCAGCAGAAATTGATGGAATCACAGCAGAAATGTTGAAGTGTGGAGGAGATGAAGTCGTGAAATGGATGGTCAAGATATGTGAAGTAGCATGGGAGGGGGAGGTGGTGCCAGCAGACTGGACGAAAGCCATCATTGTCCCAGTTTACAAGGGGAAGGGCAGGAGAGGGTAATGTGGGAGCTATAGAGGTATAAGTCTCCTGAGTATACCCGGAAAGGTATATGGAAAAATCATAATAGAGAGGGTGCAAAGACTTACAGAAGAGAAAATCAGTGAAGAGCAAGAAGGCTTCAGGAAGGGAAGGGGATGTGTGGATCAGATATTTGCCTTCAGGATGGTAGTATCGATTGGATTGCATTGTGGGATGTTTTAAAGATTTATGGTATGGGAGGAAAACTGCTTAGTGCAATAGAGTCTTTCTATAAGGATGCATCTGCATGTGTCAAAATTACTGGAGAAACAAGTGAACATTTTGAGATAAAAGTGGGCTTAAGACAAGGGTGTGTCATGTCACCATGGTTATTCAATATTTATATGGATGGTGTCATTAGAGAAATGAAGGGCAAAGTTGGAGAAGTTGGAGTAAGACTGTTCGATGAGGGAAGAAAGTGGGTACTGAGTTCGATACTGTTTGCTGATGACATGGTGCTCATTGCAGAAAATGAAAGTGACCTACAAAATTTGGTCAGTGTTTTTGATAGTGTCTGTAATAGGAGAAAGCTGAAAGTAAATGTCAACAAAAGTAAAGTGATGGTTTGTGAGTGAAGTAGAAGTGAGGTTGTAGATTTTTTATGCCCATATAGAGTGGGAATTGAATGTGAAAAAGAATGCAAAATAATTTTGAATGGTGAAGAAATGGAGGAGGTCAATGAGTTTAAGTATCTTGGATCAGTTATGTGTAAGCATGGTAGTATGAGAGAGAGATAAAAGGCATTGCAAGGAAGAAGGGTGGTAGGGTCTTTGGGACAAATCATGAATGGCAGAAGTGTGAGCATGGAAGTAAAGGGGGATTTGAGAAATACAATAATAGTACCAACCCTCACATATGCAAGTGAAACGTGGGCCTGGAATGAAAGTCAGAGGTCTAGAGTGAAGGCAGTGGGAATGAGTCATTTGAGGAGTGCTTGTGGTGTGAGTAGAATGGATGGAATGAGTAATGAAAGTGTGTACAAGCATTTTGGAATGTGTCACAGGGGTGAAGGGAAGAAGTGTGGAGTGGTGGAAGAAGTGAAGCGACAGACCTTAAAGTGGTTTGGCCACATGGAGCGAATGGAGGAGAGTAAGATGACCAGAAGGGTGTATGTGAGTGAGATAGAGGGAGGGAATGCTAGAGGACGACCTCCAGTGAAATGGAGGGATAGGGCGCAAAAGTACGTTGGGGAGAGGGGGGAAAGGTCTTTGAGAAACTTTGAGCAGGCAAGGAGGGAGTGTCTGGATAGAGAAAGTTGGAAGCTCTTCTGCCGTGGCCATCCCCTGATGGGAGCTCCTAGGAGCAGGCGTCGATGAGATGATGATGATGATGATGAGTATTATGGCATAATTGTGCCTGAGAATTCAGTTAACGGTCTCTTGGAAGTAAGAGCAATTTTGGGGACAGGTTGTCTATTCGTGGATTTGCCTTATTCTAGGGGGGAGGAGGAATTGCATCGCCTTCAAATTGCGAGGCTCAACTGTACCTTGTGACCGGTGCTGTGCCTGATACTCAGTGGTCAGCTCCAGCAGGTACACAGTGAGGGCAAGCAGGTGGTCTGTAGTAGACACTTCATTGAGGGCCTTGTACAGCAACATAAAAATCACAGCATGAAAGCTGCGACAAGCGATTATCCTCTGGGGGTCGGTGTATGGGCTAGAAACTGGGCTGGGCAGGCGAAAGGGTGGCCACAAGTCTCCCGAACTGGTGATGTTGCCTGACTGCTTACAGCTGTTGCAGAAAGAAAGTTGCAGTAAAAGCAGGAGACATCACACAATAATAGAAGGTAAACTTTAGAAATACAAGTTACAAAATTAGAAAATTTCGAAGTAACAGTCATAAAAACTTTGGTAATCTCTTTTATTTCAAGGATTAATGCAGTAATAAGGAAAGAATTGATGTATTTTTGTGCATTATTACAAACTATTTCCCAATGGACTAAACCAATCAGAAATGGCAAGCATGACTCTACCAAACATGATAAATGTAAGTTATGGCAAACCCTTCTGTGATGACTTACAATAACTTAAATCTGTCCAGAGAGGCTTGAAAGTCTCGCCTCTGCACTGCTCGTAGGAGGATGTATATGGGGTCGTAGAGGTCTTCCCACACCTCATCTCGGGGGATGTACATGCCTTGCTGCATTGTGCCTGATGCCTCGAAGTTTGGAGCACGGTATGATGACACCTGAGGAAGAAAGAAATGAGAACCACTTCCTAGCTAATTCACTGGCTCACTGAATGTTTAGAGAAGCATAATGAGAGGAATGATCATTTGTGATGAGTAAGCCTAAAACTGAACATAAAAGTTTTCACTGAAAAAGTAGCAAGGCATTGCAGAAGGAAATCTTTCACACCTTGCTCAGCACTGACTCAAAGTCTCTACTCTGCGCAGCACTGCCACACTTCTCTGGCATGCACTCCATCAGCTGTGAGTGTGTCTTGTCTCCCATGCAGAGCAGCGTCACCATCTCTAACTTGGCAAGTTCACTCTCACTCAGACCTGCAAATGTAGTGGTGATTAAAGCACATGTAAGGAAACTATTGGATATAAAATGACATCATTGATAGAAACTTGCATAAATTATCAGTGATGAAGATGACACTGATTAAAAGTCCCTGGAGCACTAGATAATCTCAACTGTACAAAATATGTAGTTCTTACCTATTCCAGACACATATAGATATTGCACTTGTTTAAGAAGTGGTGCAACAGTGGCATTTTAACTAACATTTATAATATTTTTTTTGAGGTTTCCTTTCACAAGCAGAAAATCATAACTCATTTTTTGGGAGAGGGGCTTTGGAGGCTTGCCAAGAGGATTATCAAAGAGTGAACTAGTGGGTGGGCAAAGCATGGTGGTAGATTCTAACCAGTGTTATGATAATAGCCCCAAAGAAATGTCAAAGAATGGGTCTGATGGGTGAATAGTTTTCATCACAGAGTATGTACATTACAATGCCTGTTACCAAAGCCATGTTGACTACTCCCTAAAGATAACTGAATGTCAGAACTGGAGGGTGGACATAACTCTGCTGACCCTCTCATAGTATGCCATGCTTAGGTGATGTCTCCTTACCGATGTTGGTCCGCACAGTCATGAGTGTGGCAAGAAAGGTGAGGCAGGACTCCAAAATGGTCATCTCATGCTCAGAGTCCAGGAAGCTGTTGGATGCCCTCGGAGACACACTTAGGGATTCCAGCACATGAAACCTGGATGGATGGAAGACATGATAACATTGTGATAAACATCTATAAATGATACAAAAAATGATTCTTTCATAACACACTGATTATTGCTGTACTCTATACTACCTAGGAAGCAGGATGAACAAATGACCTCACCTGTCCAGCACAGTGAGGATGAAGTTGTCAGCGGGAAGCTCCCCAGCACAGATCTGGAGCAGGTACAGGTCAGCATCCACCATGGAGTTACAGAAGTGGCACTGGATGTATGTCATGGCCTGCCCCTTGATCTGCAGCCCATTTCTTACCCACATGCCACTTAGGATTTCATAGAAAGCAGCCTGGAAAAAAGGACATCATAATGTTTTATACAAATAAATACCATGTAAGGAGAAATATCACACCTGCTACAAACTGCTCTAGAAAAAAAAAAAAAAAAAAAATGTTATATGTATTCAGAATCTTTATATCAATGGGAACATAAGGATCACATCTATACCCTTGTCATTAAATAATGTTGGTGTTCCCATTTTCACGCACGCACGCATGCACACACATACGCACGCACACACAGAGGTACACTTTACATACCTGCAGCCTGAGTGGGTGCACCATGATGTGATGCAGCAGGTCCTGTGACGGCAGCACTTCACTCAACAGTGCCCCCTGAGCCTTCACTGCCTGGCACATGAACACTGAGTAGTACCTGTGCAGTGGCAAGTGGAAGGACACCTGGTATGGATTGCCCTGTTGAAAGACGGTTGAAATTATTGATTTGCCATTCTGAAGTTTGAGTGACACAACAAAAACTGAATGAGTACAAGTGAAATGCAATGACCCATTCCAAAAATTTTGTGTAAATCTTCAACAAAATAGCTGGGATGGGGAATGATCTGGATAAGAAACCTTGGCATGAACCTATCTAGATTGCTCAATGTGTTCATAAACATCCTCCGATAGACTTATGCATGTGTATGTGATGAATCTTTGTGAAAAATATCTCCAGCACCAGAGGATAGCCTAGGGTACAGAAAGGGTTTTGACACACCATTCTTTCTGATTTCCCAAGAGATTTATTCTTATCAGCTCGTATCTCTTTTGAAACACTAAATGAAAGATCAAATGTTGGCTGCTTTTGTATTTTGAACAAAGGCATACAACAAACAATAATCAGTCACATCATTCACCACTCACCAGATCTGAGTGAGAGAAGCCAACAGCATTGAACCAGGAGCTGAGGGCGTGCAGGCACTCCCGCAGCACTGAAAAGGTGTAGTGCCACGTGTCTGAGTCCCGCAGGTGAGAGACCAGCGCCCACATGGGAGACGCCGATGCCTCCAGCTCTGCACTGAAGGCCGCGTAGTACGTCTGAGGCTCAAACTCTACGTGCTGCGTTAACTCCCTTACATTGACATTCATTCCTGAGGGTTAACAATTCATTATTAAAGTCACTATCATTAGCATCATGTAATCACAATAGTTTCTTCAGCAATTATCATTACGATTGCCACTAAATAAATGTTTAAATGGTAAAGTTTTATTCCACTCATTTGTTAGAAGTTTGTAACTCCAGTCCCCTAAATGCTCACAAGAGGAGCTCGAGATAATCTTCACTTACAATAAAGCCAAAGTATACAGGATGATGATCACAATATCAAGTTACAGAAAGTAACAGAAGTCAGGGTTTGTAAATAGACCTCAAACTGTTGGAAACAATTTAAATTACAGTCAGATATCTCATAACATGATAGATTTTCCCTTGAGACAGGAAAGAATAATAAAAAAAGTGAATAGAGCAACGGCCACTAAAGCGTATTTGACAACAAAAAACATACAAAAAAACACAAAACAGGTTGCATAGAACTAAATGGGAAAAAATCTGTAACACTTACCTTGAAACATTGAGAGGAATGAGAACCACTCCTGGATGAGGCGATGGTCACTCATAAACTTGACAGCGATAGCTTTGTGAGACAGAACGTTGTTGAGGTCTGACACCAGCGGCCAGTAGCAGTGGTCCTTCATGACATGGTTTGCACAGTTGACCACACGATGAGTATTTTGCATCTTGTCTGCAGAAAGAGTAAAGGTATAACTAACAGCAGTTTTGTGGAGTAACTTCTTCACCCTCATCATCATCATCAGCCTGCTGCATTATTTCAGTACAGGACGCAGGTCTTTGCCAAATGTTTCTATTAGTATCTGCCGTGTGCCTCTAGTCACACACGGATACACAAGGATATGTAGAGATTATAAGAGGCCACACAGCCTATGCCAGGCAGCTCCTGACAGTTTCCAGTTTCTATTTAATCAAACAAGCCCTTGAGCCTCCCCTATATCAGTTATTTATTTTCCTTGTGCAATAATCTCTGAAAGGAAAGCTGTTGAGTCTTTATGTTTCTTCTTGAGAAATGCTGCCCCCAAGAGAAACTAATCAAAGGTTTTACAATACTTAATGACTTCACCAATGTGGATGACTACATTGTGTATAATAAATGACGCAATGTGAATGAGATGTAAGGGTGTTAAACTAAATGTGAAAAAATAAATTCACATTACAGCAACTTCTTTTCCACCAATGTTCTTGTATGAGAATGGAATAAGCTCCCACCTTATGCAGTTCTTGATTGATTCATTTACTTAGGCAGAGATGCAGCATCACAGTAGCTATCTGATATTATTACACCTACGTTTAGAAACACTGCATCTGGTCTGGACCTTAAGGTCTTGTGGCCTGAACATCTATGCTTCTGTACCTCAACAGACCCCACACAAACACCCCAGGAACCCACCATGGAGAGTTGATGGCACGCAGATGGACTTCATCATGTTCTTAAGGCTGACAATCATGACATGGAGGAGGTGAAAGGAGTCAGTCATGCGATAGGCCAGGTCCTGATCAGAGAACAGCTGCACAGACACGTGCACCACACGATTACTTAGCGTCTCTGAGTCTGTGCTCTGCACCAACATGACAGAGATGCGGCTGTAGTGCTGCACAAAGGCCTTTGCAAAGGCATCCTGCAACAGGGAGAAGGAAAGCTGACATGAATGGTGGGTAATAAAACCTGAAATGCAAGCTGACATGAATGGTGGGTAATAAAACCTGAAATGCTTAGTTTTGTAATGTCCAAGCTAAGTTGTGAAAAAAGCCTGCAACACTTTACATAACCCCAAAGAAATGAAAAAGCAATAATTCAAAGTAATTACCACTATCACCATCACCAAGATTTTGTTTCCTGCACAAGGAAAGAAGTACTGGCCAGTGAATCAGACCACCCAATGCATTAAATGCCATTTACATGAAAACTGTTATGCCAGATCCTGACAATGTTTGTGACCACATTACAGTTACTGTCAATGACCATAAAATGCTTCAGGGTCTAATGAAGGTCTGGCATCTAAAAGCAAGTTTTGTATTGACAAAGATGCAACTCTGTTTCATCAACATAAACAACGTAAGCAATTTAGAATTGAGAATGTTTATGCCTACATCATTTGAAGCACTGTATAGGAGCTATGTACACCTTAATATTAAGTAGCTAAGATTGTCAAGACAAAGTACAGCCATTTACTCTGATAAAAGTAGTGAGTACAACTGTACTATGTTTTTGAAAGCTCAAGACAAGTGTTGATAATGGAAAAAAATCAGTAACTTACGACTATACAGACCACTTCACTTGCATCCCACACGTCCAACACTCTCACCTCATACTCAGTGTCTGGCAGCATGTTCAGGAGCAGACACACTAACTTTTGGGGGAACTCAAACTTGACTGTCCAAAACACTATTTCATCTAAAAAAGTCTTGTGGACAAGAGGCCCATTTAGGGTGGCCACATCTGGAGAAAAGAAAACATTAATTACCAAACATGGCTCACCTCAAACAGATGAAAGAATTAAAAAGAAGCATGTCTCAAGTCTTAAAGCACTAAAACTTTAAATATTTTCTCAAGAAATGTACTAATCTGAGCAACATAAAACATTAAAGCATGACTATACCATAATAAAAGAAAAAATCTCTCTCCATCACTCTGTCTCACACCTCCCTGCAGCAACACACCAACAGTCAACCACAGAACCTGCCCAGGCACAAATTTCAGCACCTGACTTGTAATGTGACTTGGCATCTACCCACAGCACACCACAGCATTCATCATTAGAACACAGCTCAACAGACAGCCACTGCACTAAGCACCTACCCTGCAGCACTACAGGTGTATAAAAAAAGTACTTCAGCACCTGCCCCTAACATCACAGCTTGCCCCACAGCACCACCAGACTTACCCTCATATCCCGGTGGGACCTCTCCAAAGGGAATACTATTGAGTGCCTCCTCATAGGACTTCTTGCTCTGAGTGAGGTATTCAGAGTCCTGATGCCGTGATGAAACGCGAGTTAGCTCATGGTAAACCTGGAAAAAAATGGTGTTAATAGGAACTGAGCTAACGTGACTGAATGAATCATGAACTTTAGTATTTAAGAGTACAAGGATCATCGTTGCTGTTCTGCAAAATTGCATGAAAACGGAGAGGTGATACCAGAGGACTGAAAGAAAGATGTAACTGTCCCTATGTGTAGAGAAAAGATAGTTTATTTCCTTATGATTTGGGCATCATCACCAAACAATATTGCAGACTTATTAATTTCTTCTGCAATGTCACTTATATAAATCAGAAACATTACAGGCAACAGAACAAAGTCCTGAAGAGCTTCACTCGTTACTTCCCTCCACCCTGACATTCTATCCTTAATCATTCTTATTTTCTGGTCCCTCAGGAAGTCTCTCGTCTGCTCCAGAAGGATTCTTTTCTGTCCTGTGATCCAACTTCCGTCTTATTTTTTTTTTTGTGTGTGTGTGTGTGTATAGTTGTACTGTTAAACACTCTTTGAGCTAAGCTTATGTTGCCCTGCCTCCACTGGGTTTGAGGACTAAGCTCACCTTTGGGTTACAGAGGGACTTGGTCATTGTTTTCCTCATGGCTGCTCCGAGGCGACTCAGCTCCTGCAACAGGTCCAGGAACAGCGCTGCCTCCTCCATCGCCTCCAGCACCTGGTCCAGCGACTCAGAGCTGCAACAGGCAACAGTCGGTGGTAATGATGTAGGTGGTGGTTGTGAAAAATAAAATTAATGGCACTTGTGTGAAGAGAAAATATGAAAAATAGAAATTAAAAGAAAATAACAAATCACAAGTGAACTTTACAGAACAAAAGAGATTCAAGCAGTCACCCCTACAAAGCTCTTTCCCTGAACAAATCCTCCGTGAAGGAAAACATACCTGTGGTCTCGACAGTGCTGGACAAAGCGGAGGAATATCCTGGGCATGAGGGCGTCAGCGAGGGCCAGCAGGTCGGGCGGCACCTCAGGCTTGTTGAGCTGCGCCTGCGACCCGTGCCGGTGACAGAACCTGTGGCGAGAAGGGTGTGAGGCCATGTGGGCTGAGAGGAGGGTAGAGGAGGAGAGGAAGGGGTGTGAGGTGCACTGATATGAGGGAGATGGTGTGGGGTGAGGACATGTAGAAAAGGGGGTGTGATGTGAATGGATGGAGAGAGAAGGAGGCAGTGTGATATGAAGGGAGGGCAGAGGAAAGGAAGGGGTGTGAGGTGCACTGATGTGAGGGAGATAGTGAGGGGTGAGAGGGAGAAGAGGAAGGAGTGAGATGTGATGGGAAAGGAGGGAGGAGGAGCTATGAGGTGCATTGATGTGATGTAAGGGGGAGAAGAGGTGATATAATGTGAAGAGATGGGAGAGAGGAGAAAGTGGTGTGATGTGACAGGAAGGGAGAATGGAGAAGGTGGGATGAGTTGAGAGAAGGAGAGTAGAGAAGGTGGTATGATGTGATGGGAGAGAGGCGGAAGTGGTATTATGCGAAGGGAAGAAGTGGGACAAGGTGGTGGTATTATGTGAAGGGAAGAGAGAGAAGAGAAGCTGGTATAAGGAGAAGAGATGAGTAGAGGAGGTGTGACATGGAGAAATGAGAATGGAGGAGGTGATGGGAAGGGAAGAAAAGCTGGTATAAGAAGAAATGAGAGTAGAGGAGGAGGTGTTAGGTGGGGAAATGAGAATGGAGGAGGTGATGGGAAGGGAAGAGAAGCTGCTATAAGGAGAAGGAATGAGAGTAGAGGAGGAGGTGTTAGGTGGGGAAATGAGAATGGAGGAGGTGATGGGAAGGGAAGAGAAGCTGCTATAAGAAGAAGGAATGAAAGTAGAGGAGGTGTGAGGTGGAGGAATGAGAATGGAGGAGGTGATGGGAAGGGAAGAGAAGCTGCTATAAAGAGAAGGAATGAGAGTAGAGGAGGAGGTGTGAGGTGGAGGAATGAGAATAGAGGAGGTCATGGGAAGGGAAGAGAAGAGGAAGAGGTGGTGGTTTGACAATGCCGGAAGTGTGGGTGAAGTGAGAAAACGTGATAAAAAGACAAAATGATGATGAAGGAGAACGGTATGACAGAAAAAAAACGACCGTGTGAAGCGAAAACCAAAACAAAACAATAAGACTCAGGTGGCAAAAAAATAAGAAAATAATAAAAGAAAACAAAACACACATAAAAACAAAACAATAACAGACTCAGCTGCCTCCCCCAAAAATAAGGAATAATAAAAGAAACAAAACACACAAAAACAAAACAATAACACACTCAGCTGCCTCCCCCAAAAATAAGGAATAATAAAAGAAAACAAAACAATAACACTCAGCTGCAAAAAAAAAAAAAAAAAAAAATAGAGAATAACATAAGAAAACAAAACACACATAAAAACAAAACACTAACAGAATCAGCTGCCCCCAAAAATAAATAAAATAGAAAATAATAAAAGAAACCAAACACACATAAAAACAAAACAATAAACACCAAACAACAATGATACAGGTGTTGGTAGTGGCCACAGGAGTCGGCAAGGTGACCCGCCCCGACTCCTTCAATGTGGTCCGCCCCGATTCCTTCAGTGTGACTCACCCCGACTCCTTCATGACCGCCGAGTTGCCGCAGTCGCACGCGCCGCCCGCCTGTGACCTGAACATGTTGAAGTCGTGTCCTTCGTGGTTTCCCTCCTGCCGGTACACACAAACACAGGGCGTAAGTCATGAGAGTGGGGTGGGGGGGTGATGGGGGGGGGAGAGAGATCAAACAACCAGTCTACCGATAATTAATTTTGACAAGTCTGTGAAAAGATGAATTATATGTTCCGTGTGCGTGTGTGTGTGTGTGTGTGTGTGTGTGTGTGTGTGTGTGTGTGTGTGTGTGTGTGTGAAAGAGGGGAGTGGGAAGAGAGACGACAAGCAACATAAGAGGAAACAAAAGAGGAAGAAGAAAAGGGAAGGAACAGTAGGAGAAAGAGGGAAGATTAGAACGTGAAGTGAAAGAAGACAGTTGGTGAAGGAAGATAAGAGAAAGGTTTAGAGATAATAAAAAAAAGAAAGGAGACAAGGAAGAGCAAACAAAGAGGGCACCTAAAGAGAAAAGCTACGAAAGAGGAATGAAAAGAGAAGTAAAGAGGAGAGCAGAAGAGTGAACAAGACCTGGTAAGAGGGGAACCGGTGACGAGGAAAGAAGGAAGAAAAAAAAAAATTGCTAAGAGACAATTTCAGAGATGGGTGAGTCACGTTAAGGAAATGGAACGGAAGAAGAAACGAAGAGGAGAGGGATTCAGCAGAGGAGGAGGAGGAGGAGGAGGAGAGTGAAGCAGCAGAAGAGACGGAGGAGGAGACGAAGAAAAGGAGGAATAGAAAAATGAAAAAAAAGGAATGTGTGAAAAAGACCGTAGGAAAGGAGAAAAAGAGGAGAGGAGTGAGAACAAGCAAAGAGGACGATAGGAAAAAAAAGTAAGAAAAGGAGATAGGGCAAGTGAGAAAGAAGGGGAGGGGGAGAGCACGGTGTGAATGTGAAGAGTGAAGAGAAAAAAATGGACTAATAAAGTAAGGTATAGGAGAGCAAAATAAGTGAAGAGAGAAGAGGGGAGAGAGAGGAGAGAAGAGGGGAGGGGAACGAGATAAGAAAAGAGGGGAGGGAGAGGAGAGAAGAGAAGAGGAGAGGAAGGAGAGAAGGAGGGAGGGGAGGAGGGAGGGGAGGGGAAGGAGAGAAGAGGGGAGGGGAAGGAGAGAAGAGAAGAGGGGAGGGAAAGGAGAGAATTGAAGAGGGGAGGGGAAGGAGAGAAGAGAAGAGGGGAGGGAAAGGAGAGAAGAGGGGAGGAGAAGGAGAAAAGAGGGGAGGGGAAGGAGAGGAGAGAAGAGGAGAGGGAAAGGAGAGAAGAGGGGAGGGGAAGGAGATAAGAGAAGAGGGGAGGGAAAAGAGAGAAGAGAAGAGGGGAAGGAAAGAAAAGGGGAGGGAAAGGAGATAAGAGAAGAGGGGAGGGAAAGAGAGGAGAGAAGAGGAGTGGGGAAGGAAAGAAGAGGGGAGAGGAAGGAGATTAGAGAAGAGGGGAGGGAAAGGAGAGGAGAGAAGAGGAGAGCGGGAGGAGAGAAGAGATACGAAAGCGATACTGACTAGGAGTAAATTTGGAAGCTATATATTTGAAAAGGATAAGAGGAGATTACAAGAATAGGAGATGGCAAAATAGAGGAACCGAAAACACGAAGATAAATGGAAAGAAGTAAGAAAGGCAAAAAGGAAACAACGAGAATAGGGAATGAAACGCAATAGGAGTAACAAGGAAAACAGACGAGAATGAAAAATGAAACCAAAAGCGAAGGACGGATAACATAAGAACATAAGGAGTCTGCATGAAGCCGGTAGAGAGAAGAAACCAAAGCAACAAAGAAAACATAAACAAAGAAAAAACAAAAAGGGGAAAGAAAATAAGGAAGGATGACTAAAAAGGAAGGATCCAGAGAAACAGAGAAAACATAACAATAAAAGAGAGAAGAGGGAAGGGGAAGGAGAGAAGAAAGGAGGGGAAAGAAGAAAACAGAAAATAAAACTAAGGAACAAGAAAATTTATGGATAGTAAAAAGGGGACGAATAAAAAGAAGGAACCAAAGAAACAGAGAAAACATAACAATAAAAGAGAGAAGAGGGAAGGAGAGAAGGAAGGAAAAAAAAGAAACATGGAAATTTATGGATAGTAAAAAGAGGGAAGAATGTAGGGAAGGACGAATAAAAAGAAGGAACCAGAGAAACAGAGAAAAAAAACACACAAAAAAAAACTGAAGGACAAGAAAATATAAGAAAAAAAGAGAAAGAATTTAGCCGACAGGATAAGATATAAGGCGGGAAAACGAGGGATAAAATATGAAAGAAAAACGACAATAAGATAATAAACAAAGACGATGGAGAAGATGCAAGTTAAGAATCAGATAATACCAAAGAAGAGAGAGAGAGAGAGAGAGAGACTGTAGACAAGATAGGAAGGGATATGATAAGAAATGATAACCAGATAAGTGAAGAATGATGCAATATAAGAAAATGACAATAGGTTAGGTTAGCGTACAGACAGGATAAAGGTATAAGGGAAGGACTAAGGAAACGGGTACTACAGCAAAGGACCGTATTGGCTATCCGGCGGCGACTCGGAGACAAGAACTGTTTTGACTTAATTAATTCCACTTTTATATTTCGGGAAAAATTAATACTGGCTGTCGTTTGGAGCCAAATGTCCAAACGTGGTACTTGCTGGTAGGAAAAAAAAGTCAAAATAGCTACAGGTTCTTAAACTAACAATTATTTAACAGCAAGTTCAATCATTCTTAGATCAAAATAAAGCCTCCTAGCTGTGTTTTCCTGTTTGGGCCGCTCAGGAGACTGCGGCCCGCGGCACATTCGCCCCTCAGTGGTCACACACACCACACACAGACGCAAACCTTAAAACCTTACCAGCAAAGGGTAAATACCAGCAGGTACCACGTTTGGACATTTGGCTCCAAACGACAGCCAGTATTGATTTTTCCAGAAGTATAAAAGAGGAGCCGAGTTAAGTCAAAACAGTTCTTGTCTCCGAGTCGCCGCCGGATAGCCAATACGGTCCATTTATAAAGGGCATGACATCCTTCCCACTCTCTCCCTTACTCCCCCGCTTACTCCTACTTTCCTTACTTTCTCTTTCCTCTCTTACTTTTCCTCTCCTTACTCCCTAAATTCCTTCTCTTACTCTTCCTTTCCTCTCTTCCTCTTAATCTCCTTACTCTCTAAATTCCCCCTCTTACTCTTCCTTTCCTTACTTTCTCTTTCCTCTCCTTACTCTCTAAATTCCCCCTCTTACTCTTCCATTCCTTACTTTCTCTTTCCTCTCTTACTCTCCTCACTCCCCTTCTTACTCTTCCTTTCCTTACCCCATAAATCTCCCCTCTTACTGTTCCTTTCCCTACTTTCTCTTTCCTCTCCATAACTCCCTAAATTCCCCCTTACTCTTCTTTCCTTACATCACTTCCTCCCACAAAGCTTTCAGTATCACGTTCATATATTACTAACACAAAACCTCTTCACTTCAATTAACCCATTTTAGCTTCCCTCCCTTCCTCCCTCCCTCCCTTCCCTCTCTTTCCCCCTCCCTTCCTCCCTGCCTCACCTGGAAGCACTGGGCACACAGGCTCATGCACGGGGAGATGCCACACGTTCGACACCGGTACGCCACGAAGTTCGCCGTCCACACCAGGCCGCAGGTCGTCGCGTTGTCGTAGCGGCGAACTGCAAGGAGGGAAAGGGTCGTATTAGTGCGTGCGTGCGTGCGTGTGGGTTTGGTGTTGGTTGGTATACAGGGTGATGTTTTTTTGTTTTGTTTTGGGGTGTTTGGCGTTGTGTCAATCATGTTGCTTCTTGTTCTATGCTGTTTGAACGTGTTTTGTGATTTTAAGTCATAAGAATACGATTATATTGATGGAGGTAATTTTTTTTCTTAGGCTAGTGATATTAGTACTGCTATTTGGTCCTCCTCCTCCTCCTCCTCCTCCTCCTCCTACTACTACTACTACTACTACTACTACTACTACTAATAATAATAATAATAATAATAATAATAATAATAATAGTAGTAGTAGTAATAATAATAGTAATAATAATAATAATAATAATAATAATAATAATAATAATAATAATAATAATGATAATGACAAAAACAACAATAACAACACTGCACAGAAGACGATGACAAGTTCACACAAATACGAATACTCTGTGCTCGATATTGCCAGACACTCCCGCCTCACACATCAACTATATCCAAAGCCCAAAAAGAGATTCATCGGGTTCTAATGAGTGTTTTTTTTAGGTTCATGGTACAGAAGAAGGGTCAGACTATCACCAGGGTCATAAAACTACCCCTGGAAATGCCCCAAACTCCTACGAAAGCCTTGTCAAATGTGTGTTTCTTAGGTTCATGATACAGAAGAAGGGTCAGACTATCACCAGGGTCACAAAACTACCCCTGGAAATGCCCCAAACTCCTACGAAAGCCTTGTCAAATGTGTGTTTCTTAGGTTCATGATACAGAAGAAGGGTCAGACTATCACCAGGGTCATAAAACTACCCCTGGAAATGCCCCAAACTCCTATGTAAGCCTTGTCAAATGTGTGTTTCTTAGGTTCATGGTACAGAAGAAGGGTCAGACTATCACCAGGGTCATAAAACTACCCCTGGAAATGCCCCAAACTCCTACGTAAGCCTTGTCAAATGTGTGCCTGGGTGCCGAAATGTACAAGAATGCGACCCATGGTATAAATCCCTTCCCTGCGTAGTGATTCCGGGCAAGCCGATCCCGTAGACTTTACCCCCTCGACGTGGCTGCCACCTGAGGACAAGGAGCCAATGACCGCCGCCTGCCTCCCTCCCTCCCTCAGTCCCTTTCCTTCCCTTCTCTCCCTGCCTCCCTTCCCTCCCTTCCTTCGTTCCTTTCCTACCACCACCTGAGTCGCCTCCATACTCGCCTCCTTCCCTTCCATCCTACCTCCCTCTCTCCCTTACTTCCTCCTTCGCTCCTCCTCCTCCTCCTCCTCTCCCTTCCCCCCTCTCTACCTGTCTCGGCCTCCCACCTGAGTCGTTCTACTGCGTCGCACCTGACCCGACACACACACACACACACACACACACACACACACACACACACGCACACACGGACGGACGAGTTGCATCAGCCTACACTACAATGCCCAGGGTACATACACGCGTCATACCTCCTCCTCCTCCTCCTCCTCCTCCTCCTCCTCCCTCATCAGCAGACCTTCACCTATTTGTCTGACCATCCCTAACACGGCAATGTATTTTTATCCTCTCTCTCTCTCTCTCTCTCTCTCTCTCTCTCTCTCTCTCTCTCTCTCTCTCTCTCTCTCTCTCTCTCTCTCTCTCTCTCAAGCTTCCTTCCGCATACTCCCTCGTTTATTCCTTCCTCTTTCCTCCGTATTTCTCGCCACCTACATTCTCCTCCCGGTAATGTGTAGGTTACTCTTTCTCTTGGGGCGCCCCCCCCCCCACACACACACACACACACACGCCTGACAGGAGGAGGGAAGGACGTGAGGCTGGCGGACGGCGGGAGGACTGCAGGGGCTTGGGAGGGTGAGGTAAGCGGGTATCATGACCGTACGTTAACTTCCTTCCTTTAAATATTACCTGGTTCCCTCCCACCCTCCCTCTCCCACTCTCCCTTTTTTTCTCTCTTTTTCTTATACCTTCCCCCCTTCTGTTTAAATTACCTGCCCTCTCTTCCTCTCTCCCCTTACCCTCTTTTTTTATTTTTTTCTTATATATACATTCCTCCTCTTTAGTTTACCTCCCTCTCTCCCCGTCTTCCTCTCCCTTCTTTCTCTCTCGTTCCCGCTCCCTCCTCTCTCTTTTTTTCTTCTACCTTCCTTCCTTCCTTCTAGTTAAATATTACCTCCCTCCCTCTCTCCCCCGTCCTTCCGTTTTCCTTCACCTACTTTCCTTCCTTCCTCTCTCATTCCCACTCCCTCCTCTCTTTTTTTTCACCTACCTTCCTTCCTTCTATCTAAATATTACCTCCCTCCCTCCCTCTCTCTCCCATCCTTTCGTTTCCCTTTACCTTCCTTCCTTCCTTCTCTCATTCCCACTCCCTTCTTTTTTTTTTCTTCTTCCTTCTTTTCTTCTTCCCTGACTCTCTCCCTTACTCACTTTCCCTCTTACCTCTTTTTTTTCCTTCACTCCTTCCTTCCCTCTCTCCCACTCTCACTCCTTTCTCTATTTTATCTTATGTCTCCCTTCTCTTTAAATTGTCTGACTCCCTCCCTGTTTATTTCCTACACTTTCTTCCTCTTTCAATTACCTGCCTCCTTCCTCCCTCCCTCTCTTCCCTTCTCTTTCTCTCCTTCATCCAGCCATTCTCCTTTCTTTTCGCTGTTTTCTTTAATCACTTTTCTTCATGTTATTAAATTCCGTCTGTCTCTTCTCTCTTCTCTCTCTCTCTCTCTCTCTCTCTCTCTCTCTCTCTCTCTCTCTCTCTCTCTCTCTCTAAGTCCTTCGTTCTTTTCTCATCTTTCTGCTTCGCGTTTTCTTTTCTTTACTCGTCTGTTCGTTTATTTACTCAGCAAACAAGAAGATAATGCTTAGCGATGAATAATGAGGGAAAGAAGATGACGACCCACTCAACGCCTTCTTCTTTTTCCTCCCTCTTCTCCTTCGTTTTTCCATCTTCTTTCCCTCCTTCCTCCTTTCTCTTTTCCTTATTCATAACTTCTTCCTACCTCCTCTGTCTCCATCTTCTTCCTTCCTTCTTCCTCCTTTCTTCTATTAATTTATCCCTAACGCCTTCTTCTTTTTCCTCCTCCTTCTCCCTCGTCTTTCCATCTTCTTTCCCTCCTTCCTCCTTCCTCTGTTCCTTATTCATCACTTCTTCCTTCCTTCTCTCTCCTTTCTTCTATTAATTTATCCCTAACGCCTTCTTTTTTCTCCTTCTTCTCCCTCGTCTTTCCATCTTCTTTCCCTCCTCCCTCCTTTCTCTGTTCCTTATTCATAACTTCTTCCTACCTCCTCTGTCTCCATCTTCTTCCTACCTCCTCTGTCTCCATCTTCTTCCTTCCTCCTCCCTCTATTCTTCTTTTCATTTCTCCTTTGCTTATCAATAACTTCTCTCCATTTTCTCTACCTCCATTTTCTTCCTCCCTCTCTCGATTTCTTCTCGCATCTCCTTCAATTCCATTTACCTCCACCTCGTCCATTCCTCTTCCCTTCTGCCTCCACCTCGTCCTTCTTCGTCCCTCCCAGCCTTACCCGCCCCTTACGTAACCTAGCTAATTCTACAACCACCCTCATAAATCGTGCATTCCCCCCTTTAATCCCCCCCCCCTCCTTATCCCATCGCACCATACCCTAAACCTATTTTTAATCCTCCTCCTCCTTCCCTTTCCGCTTATCCCATCACATCTACCTCCATGCCCTTCCTTACTTCTCTGTACCCTCCTCCTCCTTCTTCTTCTCTTCACCCCTCCAATCCTATCTCATCCTTTTTCTATCTTTACTCTCTTCCTCCTTCCCTTCCTATTCCATCCTTCCTTATCTATCTTTATCCCTCCCATTCTCTTTTCCACACTCCTTCCCTCTTCCTTCCTTCCCTATCTCTCTTTATTCTTCTCTTCCCTTTCATCTCTCCCCTCCCCTCCCATCCTATCCTTCTGTACCTCTCTTTTCCTTCCTTCTCCTCCTCCTCCTCCCCTTCATCCCTCCCATTCTCTCTTACCGATAACCACTTCTCATCCCCTTCACCTTTTACACATAGCCTTCCATACCTGGTTCCTCCTTGATATTCTCTCCCATTCCTTTCCTCCCTCCCATACCTTCCTATTCATACCAATCCCTCCCCTTCCTTCCCTTTCCCCTCACTCCTTCCTTCTATCCTTCTCGCCTCTCACACCTAATCTTCCATTCCCTTCTTGGCATTCACAGCCATTCCTTTTATCTCCTCCTCCCTTCTCTCCCTTCCCATTCTCTTTTCACCCATCCCAACCCTGGACTTCCATATACCGCTCCTCTTGCCCCTCCCTCTCCTTCTCCATCCTCCTTCTCTCCTCTCCTTTCTTAAGTTTTTATTCTAACTCATTCTAATCGTTTATCCCTTCGTCCCTTATCCTCGTGCCACTCCCTTCTCCTCTCCTTCCCTCCCCATTTTCCCCTTACATAACTTTACATTCTCTCATTCCTTATGTTTTTTATGTTTTTATTCTTATTCATTTTAATCATTTATTTCTTCGTCTCTTTCCCACACGACTCTTCCTTCTCTCCTTCACTCTCCCTCCCACCCTCCTCCCTCTTTATCTCTGTCTCCTCCATGGTCTCCCTCCTTCCCTTCCTCTCTGCCTCCCTCACTCGCTTATTCACTCTTTTCTTCTCCCCCTTCTTTTCCCTCCCTCCCTCCCTTTTTTTCCTATCCTCTCTTCCTCACTTTTCTCCTTCTTCCCTCCCTCCCTCACTCACTCCTCCTTTTCTCTTCCTCCCTTCCGCACTTTCCTCCTTATCCCCCTTCTTCTTTTTCTTTTCAAACCGAGTCATCCGCCACTGGAACAATCTTCCCTCAGAAGTAGTAAATGCGAATACCATCAACTCCTTCAAATATAGAATCGACCGTCATTTCGCTGCGTCAGGAGTAAACTGAATAACGAGGGGCTTTCATCTGCTCCTCAAGCCCCATGTGGCGGTCGAGCAGATTAAATCACCAAAGCGGGCGACCTCGTAATGAGCCAATAAGCTTTCTGTTGCCTGCGTTTCCATGTTTCCATGTTCCATGTTTCTCCTCCCTCCCTCACTCTTTCGATCTCTTCCTTCTTCTCCCTTCCTCCCTTCTTCACACTTTTCCTCCTTCTCCCTCCTTCCCTCACTTACGTACGCACTCTTCTCCCTCCCTCCCTCCCTTTCTCACTCCTCCCCTCCCCCCTCCCCCTCCCCCTCCCCGTGGCTCAGGTGGGCGTGTCAGGGCAGGTAAGTCCCAACACGTCATGCCTCCCCCCTCTTCCCAAGGACTGGCCTCTTCCTCTTCTCTCTCTCTCTCTCTCTCTCTCTCTCTCTCTCTCTCTCTCTCTCTCTCTCTCTCTCTCTCTCTCTCTCTCTCTCTAATCCCCATCGCGTCCTCACCCACGATGTTTTTTTTTTTTTTCAATCACAGTCGAGTGGAGAAGAGGTCAGGCGGCGGATGGGGAATAGGTCAGTCAGTTGGTCAGTCAGTCAGTTAATCAGTCAATCAGTCATGCGGTCAGTCAGTCAATCAGTCAGTCAGTCATGCGGTTAGTCAGTCAGTCAGTCAGTCAGTCAGTCATGCGGTCAGTCAGTCAATCAGTCATGCGGTCAGTCAATCAGTCAGTCAGTCAATCAGTCATGCGGTTAGTCAGTCAATCAGTCAGTCAGTCAATCAGTCAGTCAGTCAATCAGTCATGCGGTCAGTCAGTCAATCAGTCAGTCAGTCAGTCAGTCAGTCAATCAGTCATGCGGTCAATCAGTAAGTCAGTCAGTCAGTCAGTCAATCAGTCATGCGGTCAATCAGTCAGTCAATCAGTCATGCGGTCAATCAGTCAGTCAGTCAGTCAATCACTCATGCGGTCAGTCAGTCGAGAAGCATCATCGAGTTGACAAAATAAAAGAAGAAAAAAATTGAAAACGCAGTAAAGGATGAGTTTTGAAGGTGAGTGTGTGTGTGTGTGTGTGTGTGTGTGTGTGTGTGTGTGTGTGTGTGTGTGTGTGTGTGTGTGATATCCGATATTTCCCGCAACGAGATACTAGAAAACATCATCATCATCAACACCAAAACAGCAACAACAACATCAACAATAATAATAATAATAATAATAATAATAATAATAATAATAATAACAATGGGAGTTTTCAGTCTACCTGTCCACGTGTACGCCAATCAGCAAGTCAGTCAGTCGTCCATTCTTTAATTCACTCATTCAGTCACTCCGTCAGTCAGTAAGTCAGCCATTCACGTGTTCATTCATCCACTCATTCAGTCAGTCAGCCAGCAAGTCAGAAAATTCCCGTCAATCAGCCAATCAAACAGCGAGCAAGGAACAGCATTCTTTTACCCCCTCAGTCATGCATTAGTCAACCAGTCAATCAGTCAGTCATGCATTAGCCAGTCGGTCAGTCTAATCAGTCAGTTAAATTAAAATCAGTTCGTCAGTCAATCAGATTTTAACCCCTCAGTTAGTCAGTCAGTCATGCATTGGTCAGCCAGCCAGTCAGTCAAGTCAGCCACACATTGGTCAACTAGTCATATAAATCTGTCAGTCAAATAAGTTAGTCATTCAATCTGTTACCTCTTACTCACTTAGCCAGTCAGCCAGTCAGTCACGCATTAGTCAGCCAGTTGGTCAGTCAAATCAGTCACTTAAAACAGTCAGTCAGGAAGTCAATCAGTTTCCCAATCCCTACCAACCCGTCATGCAGCATTTAGTGAGTCAGTCAGTGGTATGAGTCAGCGTCTCCCCCAGTGGCAAGGGGAAGGGGGGGAACGAGGGGAGGGGGGGGGGGGGTGCTGCGTCGTCAGTCAGCGCCGGGCGGCCTTGGTGACGGCACTCCCCTGCGGCACTCCAAGAGAACCAGGGCCACGGAGGGAGGGGGGAGGGGGAAAATGGGTGTGTTGAGAGGGGGGAGAGCCAGGGGAGGGGGGGAGGAGGGTATGTGTGGGATATACAGAGGAAGGTTGTTGATGTAGGGTATGCAGGAGATGAAGGGGGAAGGAGGGGTGTGGATTTTAGGAAGAGGGAGAGGAGAGGAAGGGAAGGGGGGGGGGAGTGTATGTGTGGGATATACAGAGGAAGGTTGTTGATGTAGGGTGTGCAGGGGGAGATGAAGGGGGAAGGAGGGGTGAGGATTTTAGGAAGAGAGAGGAGGGGAAGGGAAGGGGGGAGGAAGAGGGTGTTGGCCAAATGAGGGTGGAGGAGGGAAGAGGACGTTGGAAAAGGGAAGGGAGTGGAGGGGAGGAAAAGGGTGGATGAAAATGAAATGGTGGAAGAGGAGGAGAGGAAAGGGTAGAGGGTGAATGAAGGGGAAATGAAAAGTTAGAGGAGAAGAGGAAAGGGTGGAGGAAGAGAAGAAAGGGTGGAGAAGAGGGGAGAAACTGGGGAGGATGGGAGGAAAGTGTAAAGGAGGAGGGGAAGAGAATGATAGAGGAGACGAAATGTGGAGGAGGAGGAGGAGAAGGAGGGGAAAGGATACTGGAGGAAGGGGTGTAGGTGGAGAGGGGAGAAGGAAATGGTGAAGAGGGGGAAGGGGAAAAGATAGAGAAGGGGGGAAGGTGGGGAGGGGGAGATGAGGGGAGGAGGGTATTGGAGGAGGGTAGAACGGGTATTGAGTGTGGGGAGGAGAGGGGGGAGGGGGGAATGGTATGAAGGTAAGTGTGGGAGCGACAGTGTGAGTGGGAGGGGGGAGGGAAGAGGTGGGGAGGAGGTGGGGAGGAGTGACAAGTGGGGAGGGACAGGTGAATTTTGGGGGAGGGGGAGAGGGTAGGAGGATCAGGCAGGTCACGACGGTTGGTGTGGGGGGAGGGGGATGGAGGGGGCAGGTAAGGGGTCATTTGCAGGTCATGAGGTCACCTGGTCCACGTTAGTCCCCATGCAACAGGTGGGTAGGGGAGGGAGGGGGAAGGAGAAGGGAGGAGGGGAGGGGGAAGAGGAGAGGGAGGGGGAGGGGGTTAAACAAGGGAGAGGGGAGAAGTCTTTGAGGATGAATGGGGGATTGTGGAGAAAAATAGGGGGTGTCAGGTGGGGTTAGGTGAGTCGAGGTGGTATGGTGTGCAGGGGAGGAGGAGGGGTTGGCAATAGGGGGAGGAGGGAGGGGTCTTTTGGAGAGAAGTGGGGGGTTGGGAAGGAAAATAATGGGGGGTCGAAAATATATGGCCCTTCTTCCCCCCTCACCTCCTCCCTTTTTCCCTCTTCACCTCCCCACTTCTTCCACCCTTAACCTCCCCCTTCTTCCCCCCTTTTATCTACAATTTCTCAGTTAACATCTATTTACCAGCAGCGTTAGTGAGTGCTGCTATTGTTTTCAGACTGGGTGAGTAAAAATTTTGAGTAAAAACAAAAAAACAGAACAAAAAAAGAAAACATTGCTAGTTGTTGTTGTTATTGTGGTTTCTGTTGTTATTGTGGTTGCTGTTGGTAGTGGTGGTTGTGACGATAGAGGAGGAGGAGATGGAGGAGAAAAAAAAAGAAAGGGAGAAGAAGTTGAAGGGAGTGGAGGAAGACGAGAAAAACAAAACGAAATGGAGGAGGAGGAGGAGGAGGAGGAGGAGACTATACACACCTCCAATTAGCCCAAGATGATGCCGCGATGTCTCCTCACCTCACCTTTACCTGCCTCTCCTCCTCACTTTCCCTTTCATCTCTCCCTCAATCATCCCTTACCTTCTTCCTCCCTTCACTCTCCCTTCCCCTCCCCTTCACTCTCTTCCTCAATCCTCAACCCTCATCTTCTCCCTTCTCTCTCCTAACCTCTTTCACTCTTCTCTTCCTTCCCTGCTCTTCCCCCTTCCTCCCCATCCTCTTACTACACCGGCACTCCCTTCATCTTTACCTTCCTCCCCTTCCTCCTCATCCCCGCACGAGACCTATTAAGGAGAGGAGGAGGAGGAGGAAGAGGAGGCTGTTGGCACTCGGGTAAGGACTAAGGACACACACACACACACACACACACACACACACACACACACACACACACACACACACACACACACACAAGTTAACATCGTCCTGTGACTCCCTTTAAGAGCATGCCGCCCCCTTCTTCTCTCCTTCCTCCCTCCCTTCTTTCTTCCCTCCCCCTCTTCTCCCTTCAACTTATTTCCCCTCCTCCAGGCAACAGAGGGCGGCGAAGGTCACGCCCCACGCATTAATAAGGAGGAGGAGGAGGAGGAGGAGGAGGAGGAGGTGTAACTAGGAAAACTCTTTAGTAACCTTCAAACGTTATCGTCCGCTACTACTGACGAAGAGCTGGATGAGGATGAGGATGATGATGATGAGGAGGAGGAGGAGAGGGAGGAGGAGGAGGAGGAGGAGAGACGGATGAAGATGAGTCACGCGGAGAACCAGCATGCAGAGGAGGAGGAAGAAGACAGGTAAGGAAGGAAGAAGAGAAGGAGGAAGAGGAGGAATAAAGAACCAAGAAAAGAGGCAGTAGGTGAAGGAAGAAGAGAACAGGCGAGGAAGGAAAAGTGGAACAGAGGAAAGAGGAAAAGGAGGTGAGGGAGAGGAGGATAAAGAAGAGGAGGGGAGGTATGAGATAGGAAGAAGGAAAAGGGGAACAGAGGAAAGAGGAAAAGGAGGTGAGGGAGAGGAGGATAAAGAAGAGGAGGGGAGATATGAGATAGGAAGAGAGGGGAGAGGTAAGAGGAAGAAAGAAATGCGAAGAGGGGAGAAATAGCGAAAGAGAAGATTACAAAAGTGGGAGAGAATGGGAAGGGAAGAAGAGGAAGGGAGGGGCTAGAAGAGGAAGAGAGCGGTAAGGGATGAATGAATGAGTATGGAGGGGAGGTAAGGAAGGGGTTAGGTGAGGAAAGAAAAGGTGAAGGGGGAATGAATGGGTTAAGAGGGGGGGGTAGGGAGGGAAGAGGAGAAGGAGGAGGAGGAAATGAAGGTGTGGCAAAGACCCTTCCCCTCCCTTCCCCATCAATCATTCCCCTTCCCATCCCCTGCCTCACCCTGTAACCCCCCCCCCATCACCTCCCTGTCATTTTCCTCACCTCAAATATACTCTAGCCCCCCCCCAGCAACCATGTCTCCCCTTCTCCTCCCCCTGCAACTACTCTCCCTTTCCAAAGTCCTCCCCCTCCCTCTTCCCCCTTCATGTACTTAAAGCTCCCCCACTAACAATGCACCCCTCCAATTCTCCACCCCCCCGGCAACCAATCTCCCCTCCATAGTTTTCCCCCTTCCCCCTGTCATATTTTCTCACCCTTAATATATTGAAAAGCTCTCTAACTTAATATGCACCCTTCTCTCCCCTCTTTCTCCCCTTTTCTCTTCCCCTCCTTTCCTCCCCCTCTCCCTTGCCCCTTCAAATCCTCCCTCCCCTCTTTCCCCTCTCAAAGACCCCTACCTAACCATGCCCCCTCTTCTCTTCCCCTACTTTCCTCCCCCTCTCCCTTGCCCCTTCAAACCCTTCCTCCCCTCTTTATCCTCTCAAAGATCCCTACCTAACCATCCCCTCTCTTCTCTTCCTCTCCTTTCCTCCCTATCTCCCTTGCCCCTTCAAATCCTCCCTCCCCTCTTTCCCCCTACCTAACCATGGCCCCCTCCCCTCTCCTTTCCTCCCTCTCCTCCCTCCTCCCTCTCCCTCTCCCCTTTCTCCCCCTCGTATTTTCTCTATCTTGATGCACTAAAAAGACCCCTAACTAACCATGCCCCCTTCACCCCCCTTCTTATCTACCCTTCTCCCTGCCCCTTCCAACCTTCCCCCCTGCCACCTCACTGTCCCTCCCTCACCCCTAATTCAGACACTTCCCTCTGCAACATGCCCCTCTCCTCCCCTCCCCCGTGACCCAAATGAAGACCGGCCATGATCTCTGACCCCATGCACGGACACTCCCCCTCCCCCCCTATTTAGTGAGGGAGAGTACCCCCCCCTCTTTCCCCTCCTCCCTTACCTCCCTCACCACCACCACTTCCACAACTATCACAACATATTAACCACACTTTGTCTCTCTCTCTCTCTCTCTCTCTCTCTCTCTCTCTCTCTCTCTCTCTCTCTCTCTCTCTCTCTCTCTCTCTCTCTCTCTCTCTCTCTCTCTCTCTCTTAATTTTCATAAGAACGTATTTTATCTTCCTTCCCACGTGCGTGTGTGTGTGTATGTGTGTGTGTGTGTGTGTGTGTGTGTGTGTGTGTGTGTGTGTTGATTGTGTGTGTGTGTGTAGGTTCACATCACACCCCCAGGACCCATCTCCCCAACCCCCCAACACGTTCACACACATTAAATCCCCCCCTTCCATCCCCTCCCCACCTTCCCCCTTAACCCCGCCACCACCACCACCGTCACCGCAACCCCCCCCCCCCACAAACAGCCCCACCAAAAACCACACCAGAAACCCCAGCTCCCCCTTTCCCCCCTCCCCCCAACCACCTCCCCATAATTTTCCCTCACATGCAGGGGAGGGGAGGGGGGGAGGGGAAGGAGGAGGGGGGGAGTGGGGGTTACCTGCTATTAATTACAGGTGTTCCTCCCTTGATTCCTCCTCTGTCTCTCTCTCCCTCTCCTTCCCTCCCTTCTCTGTCACAATCTTGGTATGATTACATATCCATCAGAATCTCTCTTTCTCTCTTTCTCTCTCTCTCGCATGCAACTCTTTGGCCCGGGGTGGAGGAGGAAGGGAGGAAAGTTAAGGAAAATGGGGGAGGAGGAGGAAAAGACAAGGAGGGAGGGGGGGAGGGAAGAAGCGAGAGTGAAGATAGGAGAGGGAGAGGAGGGAGGGAGGGAGGGTTAAAAGATGGAGACGAATGAATGCGATAAAAAATGAATGAATCAAAACAGAGGGTAAAGGTGAGAGGGGAAGGAAGGAAGGGAGGGGCGAGGGAAAGGTGAGGGAGGAGGGTGAGACAGGCTGATGAGGAAGGAGGGAGGGAGAGAGTGAAGGAGAGAAGACAAACTGAAGAAAGGAAGGGAGAAGGGATAATGGTGGAGAGGGAGACAGGTGAACGAGGAAGAAAGGAAAGGAAGATGGGAACAGAATGAGAGAGGAAGGGAAGAGAAAGAGAGAAGGACAGAGACAGACTGAGGAATGAAGGAAGGGAAGAGGAAGAGAGGAGGAGGACAGAGACAGACTGAGAAATGAAGGAAGGGAAGAGGGGAACAGAATGATAAAGGAAGGGAAGAGGAAGAGAGAACATAAGAACATAAGAACGTAGGAGTCTGCAAGAGGTCGGTAGGACTGTACAAGGCAGCTCCTTCGAACCTAAGCTCCCGTGTATCTAACCCCACCTAATATCGTTGTCCATGAATTTATCTAATCTATTTCTGAATGTGACAATTGTATTGGCACTCACCACATGACTGCTAAACCTATTCCACTCATCCACCACTCTGTTAGTAAACCAATTTTTGCCTATGTCCCTGTTGAATCTGAATTTATCCAGTTTAAACCCATTACTTCGTGTCCTACCCGGTTCTCTTACCAACAAAACCTTATGAATATCCCCCTTATTAGAGCCCTTCATCCATTTATAAACCTCGATCATGTCTCCACGCACCCTTCGCCTTTAGAGAATGCAAGTTTAACTGTTTGAGTCTTTCCTCGTATGGCAAGTTTCTCAACCCCTGAATCATCTTAGTCATCCTCCTCTGCACCGATTCTAACATTTTGATATCCATTCTATAGTAAGGTGACCAGAACTGAACCGCATAGTCAAGATGAGGTCTAACTAATGCTAAATATAGTTTGAGGAGGACAGAGACAGACTGAGGAAGAAAGGAAGGGAAGAGAGGAACAGAATGCGAATGGAAGGGAAGAGAAAGAGAGAAGGAAGACAGACACTCTGAGGAATGAAAGAAGGGAAGAGGGAGTGAAGGAGAGGAAGATGTTGATAGGAAATAGAGACAGTCTGATGAGGAAGAAGGGAAGATAAGAAGGAAGGATAGTGAAGGAGAAGAGGGAGAGATGAATGAAAGGGAAAGGATGGTAAAGAGGAAGGTATGTGAGAAGAAGGGGAGAGAAGAGGGAGAGAGGGAAGTGGGGGAGAGAGGGAAATAAAACAGGTGGATAGAGGAAAGAGAATGATGAAATAAGGAAATAAAGATGAATGAATAAAGAAAAAGAGACTACATCACACCACCACCATCACCATCACCACCACCACCACCACCATACCTTGCAGACAGTTGACTAGGAAGATGTTAAGCACTCTCTCTCTCTCTCTCTCTCTCTCTCTCTCTCTCTCTCTCTCTCTCTCTCTCTCTCTCTCTCTCTCTCTCTCTCTCTCTCTCTCAACGAGGCTCACCTTACTCCTTTGCATCGTCTTATGGAGATTTCACACACACACACACACACACACACACACACACACACACACACACACACACGTAAAGGGGTTCGCAACACAGCACAATCGTCAGGAACACTGTGTTGAATAAGGGAACAGCTCGCCAGGTGGTTTGAGTTTCCCTCCTGTTAATGGCTGTTGAATTTCATGTTGTTGTTGTTGTTGTCGTTGTTGTTGTTGTTGTTGTTGTTGTTGTTGTATATTGAAATGTCCCCATCAGAAAAAAAAGCCTGGAATACCTTTGTTTTACTTTCTCTGTTTGTTAGTCTCTCTCTCTCTCTCTCTCTCTCTCTCTCTCTCTCTCTCTCTCTCTCTCTCTCTCTCTCTCTCTCTCTCTCTCTCTCTCTCTCTCTCTCTCTCTCTTATAAGAAAAATGAGGTAAAAAAAGGAGAAAGAATAAAGATCAATTAAAAATAATGAAACACACACACACACACACACACACACACACACACACACACACACACACACACACATGGGAGAGAGCGGAAAAAAAAGGTTCGCTAGCGGCTGTTAAAAAGTTAATTAAAGTTCCAAACAGGTAAAGTTAATTTCGTGCTTCCTTCCCTCAGTGCAGGAAGACGTTACGAAGCAAACTTGTATGTGACTCGAAAATCGCCTCCCAGAAAAAAAAATCTATGAAGGAAAAAAAATACAGGATTTGTTTGTTTTATATAGAAAAAAAAATATGGCTTCTGGCTTCTTGCACTCCTTATGTTCTATGTTCTTAAAATCCACCTCCCAAAGATAATAATAAAAAAAAAAAAAGAGATTAAGGAAAGAAAATGCAGCATTGGTTTTTATACACACACAAATTACGAGACAAAATCCGCCTCCCAGAAAGAAAGAAAATACAGGTTTGGTTTTTATACAAAGAGACAAATTACGAGACAAAATCCGCCTCACAGAAAGAAAAAAAATATTAAGGAAAGAAATTACAGGTTTGGTTTTTATACACAGACAAATTACGAGACTTAAAATCCGCCTCCCAGAGAAAAAAGAAATGTAAAGGGAAGAAAATAATGACCGTTTACTTTACAGGTTAATAAAAAGAGAATACAAGGAATAGAAAGTTATGAAGGAAGAAAATAATGGTAAGTTCTGTTTACACTGATGGGAAAAAAGGAAAAGAAAAGGAAAGATTGCTGTTGACTAATTTTCCTTTTTTTCTTCCTAGACAATGAGCGCGGGGAGAAAAGAATGCTATGTTACAATTTGCTGGGGGAGAGAGAGAGAGAGAGAAGAGGTAAAATTCAGAGCAGTCATCTTATCTTCTCCTTCTCCTCCTCCTCCTCCTCCTCCCCCTCCTCCTCCTCCTCCTCCTCCTCCTCCTCCTCCACCTCTTCCTCATTACGTGGATTACCAGTCCCGCGTGTGTGTGTGTGTGTGTGTGTGTGTGTGTGTGTGTGTGTGTGTGTGTGTGTGTGTGTGAATTTCTCTCTCTCTCTCTCTCTCTCTCTCTCTCTCTCTCTCTCTCTCTCTCTCTCTCTCTCTCTCTCTCTCACCCAGAGCCAAGTCAGGAGGGAGTAACAGGAGAAGTGGAGACAAGCAAAGGAGGGAAAGACGGAATGGGTGGAGGTGGAGGGGGTGAAGGGAGTGGAGTGATAAGAAGGGGGGGGGGGGGTCAGACAGCCAAAGGGGGGGGAGGGGGGGAGGGGGCCACAACCTTTACTACATCCGGGAGCAAATCAAATCCTTCTTGCTCAAACTCCTCCTCCCGCCCTCGTGACCTCCCGCCCACTCCTCCCGCCCTCATACTCATCACTTCAGTCAATATTTCCCTCCCGCCCACGTCCTCCACTTCATCACTCCCACCAATATTTTCCTCCCGCCCTCATCCTCCACCACAATTCCTCCCGTCGTCACGTTTCATCACTCAAGCCAATATTTTCCTCCCGCCCACCTCCATCCAGTTCATCACCTCCCGTCACGTCCTCACGCCAGCCAGGGCATTCTTCCCGTTCACCAGGCGCCGGGAGGAGGGTGTGAGGCGTCTGGTGGTTGGCGGCGGGAGGGACGAAGGAGGGAGGACTTATCCTTCCCTCTGTAGGACTCGAGGTTTCTTGGTCTTGTATGAGTTCCTTCAGCGCTGAGGGACAAGGGCAGTGCTTCTTCCTCTTCTTCTGTCTTTCTCCTTCCTCGCCAGGCTCAAGATCTTCCTCCTTGGTCTCCTCCCTCTTCCATCTCTTCCTCCTACTCCTCCCCGCCTGTAGGACTCGACGCTTCTTATGAGTTCCTTCAGCGATGATGGACAAGGGCGGCGCATCTTCCTCTCTCTCTCTCTGTCTTTCTCCTTCCTCGCCAGGCTCAAGATGTTCCTCCTTCGTCTCCTCCCTCTTCCTCTCTCTCTCTTATCTCCTTAATTAATCGGCTCAAGATCTTCCTCCTTGGTCTCCTCCTCCTCCTACCTCCTTCCTCCTGCTCCGTCACGCGAGGCGCCTCAGGGGGGCGGCGTGCCGTCACGTAGGTGGCCGGCGTCCCCATCGCGGCACAAACGAGCGACATGACGTAACTTCCCGCGACAAGCCGGTGAGCGCCGCCGCGAACACTCGACCCTCCGATCAGTGTCTGGCCTCCGATGGCGCCTTAATGCTCCCCCGACGCGCCCACGACACTACAGAACCTGCCCCTCCTAGCCCTGCCCCGCCTCACTCTATACTTCATGTTGCTCAGGGTCGTATTTTGAAACATTTCGTCGCCCAAGTTCACATATTTGACATGGCTTTCGTAGGAGCTGTAGGCCTTTCCAGGGGTAGTTTTATGACCCTGGTGGTAGTTTGACCCTTCTTCTGTGCCATGAACCTTAAAAAACACTCATGAAAACTAGACTGCTCCCCTCTTTGACCTTTAGAAATAGTTGATGTGAGAAGCGATGGTGTCTTAAAATACAGCCCTATATCTCATGCCCCTCCCTGTCTCATTCCACCCCATCCCATCCCCACCCTACCCTATCCCATCCAGTCTCATCCTATGCCCTATCTCACCCAGCCCCGCCCTGTCTCATTCCACCCCATCCCATCCCCACCCTACCCTATCCCATCCAGTTTCATCCTATGCCCTATCTCACCCAGCCCCGTCCTGTCTCATTCCACCCCATCCCATCCCCACCCTACCCTATCCCATCCAATCAGCGTTGCCAAGTTATCGTACTCATCGCATTGCATTTTCGTAGTTTCTGACCAATAACGAATGCAAAAACAAGCAAACAAACATCAATAAATAGGAGTTTTAACGCTAACTTCAATTGTCTATCGTTATTTGTGTAGGTACGAGAGTTTGAGGCCTAAAGTAATAAAGACGATGTTGTGAATACGATAATCTGGCAACGCTGCATCCAATCTCACCCAGCCCTGCCCTGCTTCATTTCACTCCATCCCACCCTATCCCATCCCGCCCCTCCTCACCCTACACCCTATCTCGTCCAGTCCGACCAACCCAGTCTCACTCCATTTCATCCTACTTTACCCAGCCCTATCCCGTCTCAGGCTATACCTTATCTTACAGACCCGCCCTGTCTCATTATAGTCCATCCCACTCTACCCCACCCGCCCCGCCTCACTCCAGGGTCGAGGGCGGTCTCTGAGGGGGTGAGGGGCGTATGAGGATAGTTCGGTCACAACAAACAAAGGCGGCTTACAAAAACACCTTCCCACGAGTAAAACAATTGAAAACGTGATCCGTCTGATGCTGCGACGGGCGCCAAACGAGTCTTTGTCTTCCCTGTGTGTGTCTGTGTGAAGGCTTCCCGCGGGGCCTGTCGCGTCGCCCACCTCTGCCACCCACCACCACCCCGCCTCTCGACCCACCTAACCCTGCACCGCCACCCGCCCAACGCATGCAACACTCATTCCCCGCATCGCCCCTGCCACCACCCCGCCTCTCGACCCACCTAACCCTGCACCACCCACTGTCTGAACCCTGCACCGCCACCCGCCCAACGCATGCAACACTCAACCCCCGCATCGCCCCTGCCACCACCCCGCATCTTGAGCCACCCTGCCTTGCTCTGCACCACCCCCTGCCCGAATCCTGCACCCCCTACCTCCAACCCTTGCAACACTCAACCCCCTCATCGCCCCTGCCACCACCCCACCTCTTGAGTCACCCTGCTTTGCCCGAACCCTGCACCCGCTATCTCCAACCCATGCAACACTCAGCCCCCACACCGCCCTGCCCCGCCCACCCCTGGCACGCCCTCCTGGAATCAATCAGCACATACAGCAGCCGTTCTCCCAACCTTGCATCGGCAGGAGCTACCCAGCCGTGCACAGCCCCTTCACCCTGCCATGCTTGCCCCCCTCAGCCCTAGTCTGCGCCCCCCCATTCCCCTTGGCGCCAGAACCCCGGCACCGGCAGCTGTCACCCCGTTATGCTGGCCGGGCCGTGGCGGGGAGGGAACACAAACACTTGTCCCCACCTGCCACCGCCGCCGCAGCCACAACAGCCCCAGCAGCCTTGTGCCTCGCAGCGCCTCCACGCCCCCCGCGGCCGCTGTGGCTGTGGCGGCCTCGAGTGTGTGTTCCTCCACCATCTGGCGCCGCGACGCTAAGCCTGTGCTGAGTCCAACCGGTGCACGCTGACCCCTTCCGCGTTCACCCCCCCCCCCATACATCCTGCCCTGCCTGAAGCCAACACACACACACACACACACACACACACACACACACACACACACACACAGGCAAGATTGGTTTATATGACAACGGGGACCAACGAAGCCCATGGACACGAACAGAAGCGCGACGGATTTATTTATTGATTAATCTGACGCCGTATGTTTTGACGCCTGACACTCACGACCCTGACGCGAACCTAATTATTGTGTTTAGTTCTTTTAAGTGCCTCTGAAGAACGTGCAAACCCCCTCCCCCCACACCCACCCACCCACCCACCCCGCCTGTCTCGCCTCGCCGGCTGCAAAGGGACGGATGAACGGGCAAGAAAATGAAGGGTAATTATGAGGCAAAATTAGGCGCGGTCTGAGGAAGCTTAACAAATTACATAATGGCCTGTCGCAATTAATAACGTATCCTAACCTAACCTGCCTCAAAGGATAACTTACTAACACATAACCTGCCTCAATCTGTAACCTGACGCACCCTAACCCGCCTCAAAGGATAACTTACTAACACATCTCTCATCCCGTATTTGATCTTGCTTTCGGCCACCTCTTTTGTTTCTTTTTTAGGAGCAGCGAGTGGCGGGCTTTTTTTTTATTATTGTTTTCTTTTTTTGTGTGTGCCCTTGAGCTGCCTCCTTTGTTGTACAAAAAAAAAAAAAAAAGCCTCAATTTGTAACCTGACGCACTCTAACCTGCCTCAGAGGGTAACGCGACAGCAAATGGCCTGCCTCACTTTCTATCCCGACCTAACAACATATAACCTACCTCATTTTGTATCCCGACCTACCCTACCCTAACCTGCCTCAAATAGTAACGTAAAAACATATAACCTACCTCATTTTGTATCCCGACCTACCCTACCCTAACCTGCCTCAAATAGTAACGTAAAAACATATAACCTGCCTCACTTTGTAACTTGGCCTACCCTAACCTAACCTACCTCAACTAGCAACCTAACCTAACCTGCCTCAATTTGTAACCTTCCCTAACCTAACCTGCTTCAATCCCAACTTAACCAAACCTAACCTCCCTCAACTCCTACACCAAACCTATCCTAACCTGCCTCACTTCCTAACCAAACCTAAACTAACCTACCTCAAAAAGAAATATAACCTAACCTAACCTAACCTAACCTAACCTAACATAACATAACCTGAGCTGCCCTCCCCTGCCAAGTCTGCATACTGGTGCGAGGGTGGGAGAAGGGGGGGGCGAGGGGCTCAGGAACCTTCTCGTGATATCCTACTTACGTCACACACACACACACACACACACACACACACACACACACACACACACACACACAAGACCCAGACCATAACGATAAAAATAAAGGCAACAACTGATTCCGACAACTTCCATTTTGCTGAGTGGGAAGGAAAATGGAAAGGGAAAAGATAATGGCGAGGAAAAGAGGGGAGAGGAGGAAGAGGAAGAGGAGGAGGAGGAGGTAGATGGTAGAGGGAAAAAGAGGTATTAGGGAAGGGAGGGACAGGAGGAGGGGGAAGGAGAGGTTTAAATCTGAAAAGAGGGAGGGGATGGGGAGGGGAAAGGGAGTGAAGGGGAAGGGAACGAAAGGGAAGGGAGGTAAGGGGAGACAAAGGGGTGATAACTAGACAAGGGAAGAGGAGGGTTGTGGAGAAGGGAGGGTAAGAAGGGGAAGGGGAGGAGGAAAGGGAAGGGGAAGGGGAGGGTTCTACAAAGACATGGAGGAGTTGGAGGAAAGGGGGGCGGAAAGGGATGGGTATCTTCCCCCTTTACCCCCTTCACTCCTCCTCCTCCTCCTCCTCCTCCTCCTCCTCCTCCTCTCTCACTCCTCCATCAAGGGTAAGGAGGTGAACGTGCCGGGAAACCAAGATTGTGAAGAACTCTCTCTCTCTCTCTCTCTCTCTCTCTCTCTCTCTCTCTCTCTCTCTCTCTCTCTCTCTCTCTCTCTCTCTCTCTCTCTCTCTCTCTCTCTCTCTCTCTCTCTCTCTCTCTCTCTCTCTCTCTCTCTCTCTCTCTCTATCTCTTCTTCCCCCCCCCTTCTTCCTCTTCTCCCCCTCCCCTCTTTCCCCTCTTCTCCAATTTCTTTTCCTCCTCTCCTCTCTGTTCTGTTGCCAAATAAATTTTCCTATCAGTCGAGTTATCGCGGGAGGAGGAGGAGGAGGAGGAGGAGGAGGAGAAGAATTGGGGGTCGTTTTGCCCAGACAGAAAATTTACTCTTCTATTTCTTCTTTTTCTTTTTCTTCTTTGTCTTCCACTTCACCTCTTCCCTCTTTCTTTCCCCTTATTTATTTTCCTTTCTCTCCTGTAACTTTATTATGATCATTATCCTTTCCTCCTTTCATTCATCTCTTTCGCCTTTTCTTCCTTTATCCATTATTCTCTCTCTCTCTCTCTCTCTCTCTCTCTCTCTCTCTCTCTCTCTCTCTCTCTCTCTCTCTCTCTCTCTCTCTCTCTCTCTCTCCATGACCTCTCTTTCCGATTCATTCTCATTTTCCTTGCCTTTTTATTCCTCCTCCTCCTCCTCCTCCACATCATCATGATAACCTTCACCATCATCATTATCATCATCATCATCACCTTCACCCCCCCCCCCATCATTATCGCAATTATCAACATAAACAATAACTGTCGGAGCGAGGAAGGTGGAAGTGGCGGTGGATGTGGTCGCCCCGGGTGGAGGAGGCGCCTGGCCGTGGAGGAGGAGGAAGAGGAGGAGGAGGAAGACCTTTGGCGACCCCCCACCACAACCGCCCACGTAGTCCCCGCACTCCTCCTCCTCCTCCTCCTCCCCCATTCATTGCCCCACAGGTTGGTCCTCTTACGTCAGAGCTTCTGGTGGTAGTAGTAGTGGTAGTAGTAGTAGTAGTAGTAGTAGTAGTAGTAGTAGTAGTGGTAATAGTTAAAGTTGTAGTGGTATTAGTAAAAGTTGTAGTAGTAGTAGTAGTAGTAGTAGTAGTAGTAAAAGTTGCAGTGGTAATAGTAAAAGTTGTAGTAGTAATAGAAAAAGTAGCAGTAGTAGTAGTAGTAGTAGTAGTAATAAAAGTAGCGGCAGTAGTAGTAGTAGTAGTAGTAGTAGTAGTAGTAGTAGTAAAGTAATTGTTGTTGTTTTAGCAGAAATATTAGCAGCACAAATCACAGCAGTCTGGTTGCAAACAGGATGAGGAGGTAAGCTTTGAAGTCAGCTGGAGGAGGAGGAGGAGGAGGAGGAGGAGGGAAGAGGCGGGGAGGGAGAAAACTGCAGGGCCAGCCACCACCAACACCACTTCCGTAAGACCTTTACCTCCCAATTACCAGTCAACTCCCTCCTCCTCCTCCTCCTCCCTCTCCTCCGCCAGTCAGTCACCCGTAGAGCCACAAATCCACCTCTGTCACCCCTCCTCCCGCGCGTCGGTGTGTGATAAGCGACCAACCCTCACTAAAGTATTCTCTCTCTCTCTCTCTCTCTCTCTCTCTCTCTCTCTCTCTCTCTCTCTCTCTCTCTCTCTCTCTCTCTCTCATCAGATGGTCAGTATGCATATATTTCACTTTTTATTGTTCACAGCCACCGATTTATGGTATAGTAGTAGTAGTAGTAGAAGTAGAAGTAGAAGTAGTAGTAGTAGTAGTAGTAGCAGTAGTGGTGTTGGTGGTTTTCATTTATCTACTTGTTCACCGAGACTCATGGAAAACTTTTTGTCTTCTATTTCTTTTTCCTCATCTTCCTCCATTTATATTCCTCCTCCTCCTCCTCCTCTTCCTCCGCCTCCTCCATCACTCCACAACATATGCAGCGCCTCGCCACCTCGCCGCTATCAAACAGGCCTCTTACTTGGAGCCTGCTGAACACTCCGTCCTCCTCCTCTTCTTCCTAGTCCTCCTCCTCCTCTTACTACTCCAACTCACCTTTCTACTTCTCATATTCTCTTATTCTTCCGCTAGTTTTTCTTTTTTTTTTCTTTTTTTTATTCTTTCGTTCTTTCCCCATCCCCGTTTTATTTTTTACTTTCGCTTTCCTCTCACTCTCCTTTTCGTATCCCACACATCCCAGCCCTTTCCCTTTCTTTTTCCCTGTTCATGATTACCGTTTCTAACACCTGCCTGTCCCTCCCACCACCACCACCATCACGACCACCCCAATACATGGCTTACCACAACCACACCATTACATTACCCCCCCCCCCTCACCCACCGACCACCACCATTACCTTGATACCTGTGCATAAACTTTCCCCCTGAAAATATACCGTAACAGCCCTCTTAATGTTCACACCACCACCACTACAACCACACATACACTACCTTCTACTGAGCACTATACATCACATTTTCTATTTGCTATGGGAGACTGAGGAGGTTTTAACATAATATACTTGAGCGCCCAAACACATTCTTCCACAGAAGCGATGCCAAAATAAAGCGAGTCAACTTTTTCTACGCGAACCATATCAGAAAATAACCTTAAACAGTATACCTAACAGCCCTGGACTTATGCCAGACTGCAGATATTATACACTAAAAAAAAAAAAAAAAAAAAAAAAAAAAATGCATGGAAAACCTATCCAAACAGTATATCTCTGCATAAACCCTCTTAAATAATTCCCTACAATACACAGCCAACATCTAACTTCAGGGACTTCGGCCAAGAGCAACATTGAATGGCAGCATGGATAAGAAAGTCATGTGTCACGGTTGTCACGATAAATAAAATTCGCCAGCGCCACTACCAGGCTGGGGCCGACCACGAGGCCTCTCAACAAACCCTACTGGTGCTACAGACGGCAGATGTATATAGAATGTCACTCGTTAGTCACCGCACGCTATAATAACAATAACAAAAACAATAATAAAAATAACAGTAATAATAATTGAACCATATAGGCCTTTCTCCACTACTACCACCACCTCCTCCACCTCCTCTTCTGAAGCAGGAAAAAGAGGCACTCAGGTCACGTTCTTGTGTCCTCCTTGTTCCAGGAAGTGCCGCGCCAACCACTCCTCCTCCTCTTCCTCCTCCTTCTACCGCCCCTCCCTCCTCTTCTTCTTTCTACCGCCCCTCCCTCCTCCTCCTTCTATCGCCTCTTCCTCCTTCTTCTACCGTTCTCTTCTTCCTCGTCCCCCACTTACCACCCTCCAACGACTCTTCTGCTTCTCCTAACCCTTTCATCTTCCCTTTCCTTCTACCACCCTCTTCTTCCACCGTCTCCTTCTACATCTTCTCCCTCTCTTTAATTCTCTTTAGCCCTGTCAGACATCTCATCCTATTGCACTCTTCCTCTTCTTTCTTTTCCTCCACCTCTCTCTAAAATCTAACTCATCTTCCTCCTCCTAATACTGCCTCCTCCTCTCCTCTTTCTTCCTTTTCCTCACTGCTCCCTCTGCCTACAAGTAACTCCTCCTCCTCCTCCTCCTCCTCCTCCTCCTCCTACTCTCGTTTCCTCTTCTTTTCCTCCTTTTTTTCCTTACATCTCCCTCCTCCTCCTCCACCTCCTACTCTCGTTTCCTCTTATTTTTCTTCTTTTTTTCTTTACATCCCCCTCCTCCTCCTCCGCAATTCCCCTCCCGTCCCGTCGCCCCTCCCCGCCCCTCCCTGTCCCCTTTCCTGGCTATCTTCCTGCTGCCAACCCCTTATCTCCCTTCCCATCACCCAGCCATGTGCAGGGGGAGAGGGGAGAAGGGGAAGGGGAGGGGACACTGGTAACACTAAGAATATATAAATAAAAATGAGATAAAATGAAGTAATTAGTTTCTATCTCTTCCCCTGTTTTTTTTTTTCCTCCACCTCTCCACTTCATCTCTTCCTGCTTCTCCCTCTTCTTTTTCCTCCCTTTCCTCCATCTCTCCCTATAATCTTACTCCTCCACCATCTCCTCCCATACTACTACTACTACTACTACTACTACTACTACTACTACTACTACTACTACTACTACTAATAATAATAATAATAATAATAATAATAATAATAATGAATGTAGCTAAAACGAGAGAAGTTTAACGCACTATTTTTTTTTCATTCACTTTTCTTCCATTTTTTCCTCCTCCTCTTCTTCCTCGTCCTTCTTTTGTATGTAATTATTGCTTTTAAACACTACAAAAACTGCTTCTTTCCTTACACACACACACACACACACACACACACACACACACACACACACACACAAACACAAAGAGCACCAACTTCTCTCCAACACCAACATACACAAACACACACACACACACACACACACACACACACACACACACACACACACACACACACACACACAAACACACAAAGAGCACCAACTTCTCTCCAACACCAACACACACAAACAAACAAACACACACACACACACACACACACACACACACACACACACACACACACATAAAAAAACACCACACCACACATCTCCCCACAAACACACCCTCCCCCTCCCCCTTCTCCTCCCCTCCCCCCCTACACCAAGGCGGGGAGGAAAGTTCACAGGATTAGCTAACCACCAGAACCCTTGAACTGGCGGTGCATCGCGGGGGCTCGAACCCGTGACCACCCTTGCTGTGTCTGCGGCGGCGGGGTGTACACTCAGCCAAGCGCACCACTCATTCCTGGCAGGCATAACCGTGAACACCACCACCTCCACCACCTCCACTACCACCACCACCACCGCCACTACCATCACCGCCAACTCGTTTCCGCTCCGTCGGGCAAAATCTTGGTGGAGCGCGAGAGTCGCCTCCGCATTTTGTTTTCTTTCCCTTTGGCACGTGGAGAGGCAAACTGAAGAAAATTAGCGTGGAACCGAAGATAATAAACTGAAGGAAAATAAGCCGAGACTGAAGATCATACACTAAATAATATACTAATAAAATAAAAACACAACTTGAATGACGTGAAACTGAATAAACCAAACAATAATCTAATCAAATAAAATAGAAATAAAAACGTGAAAATGAAGATAAACTAAACAAAATAAATAAAAATAAAATGACGTGACACTGAGGATAACGAACGTAATAAAATAAAATAAAAAAATAACATGAAACTGAAGCATTTTTTTTCAGTCAAGGAAGCAACTCAAGGGAAAAACCGAAAGGAAAAGAAGACCAATAATAAACTAAAGAAAAATAAAGTTGAGTAGGAAGATCGATAATAAACCAAATAAACTAAAGAATCAAATACAAAATCATAATGCACAAGAGTTTATTGACAACGGGAAATATTTGTTACACGAGCGATAAAGATTTCCTCAAAACGAAATAATGTGGTATATAAATTGTGGGATTCGACGGATTTATTATGAGAAAAAAATGAGCAGGTTAAAGAAAATTGTTGGAAATTGAAAAAGAGTTCAAACCGGACTTCCTTTTCCTTCACAATTCTCGTCTCCAAACAAAACCCACGCGAATACAAACGTAAATTAGTGCTGTTTTGTTTCCTCGTCTCCTTAAACATTTTTCGTCACGCATAAATATTAGCAAGAGTGAAGCAAATAAAACACACTTAAATAAACTTCCTCTTGACGGGCCATGAAACACACACACACACACACACACACACACACACAAAGACACACACACACAAAGACACCCATTATGAAGGTGACCGGAAGCCCACCCCTCTCCATAAAATACACACAATATGGAGGTGAACGAATTTTTTGCATGTACCTTTATTATTTCCCTCGCCTGGCGGTGCATTGGATCGAAAATTGCCTGGGTCGCCTTAATAACCACGAGCACCAGGCGATATATTACCACCGCCGCGAACACCATTTCTTTCTACAATTATTGCTGGGCCATTTCCTGAGTTCACCTGTGGCTTATGTCGTTCACCTGTCCATGTTTACCTGTACCTTACCTATCAACCTACCTCCTTCCCTCCCTCCCTATCTACCTATCTACCTATACCTACACCCTCACCTTTTTTTTTTTTTTTTTTTTTTACAGCAAAGGAGACAGTTCAAGGGCACAAAAAAAGCAAACATTAATAAAAAAAAAAGCCCGCTACTCACTGCTCCTAAAAATAAACCAAAGAGGTGAAAAGATAGGTCAGTTTCGGGAGGTGTCCTGATACCCTCCTCTTGAAAAAGTTCAAGTCGTAGGCAGGAGGAAATACAGATGAAGGAAGATTGTTCCAGAGTTTACCAGCGTGAGGGATGAAAGAGTGAAGATGCTGGTTAACTCTTGCATAAGGGGTTTGGACAGTATAGGGATGAGCATGTTAGCAAGTTCAGAAGAGCAGTCAGTGGAAATATCGATAGAAGATCAACATTGCGGCGGAATTTAAGAGGTAGAAGACTATCAGTATGAGGAGGAGAGCTGATGAGACGAAGAGCCTTAGCCTCCACTCTGTCCAGAAGAGCTGTGTGGTGGACCCCCCACATGAGATGCATACTCCATACGAGGGCGGACAAGGCCCCTGTATATGGACAGCATCTGTGCAGGGGAGAAGAACTGGCGGAGACGGTACAGAACGCCCAGCCTCGAGGAAGCTGATTTAGTAAGAGATGAGATATGAAGTTACCTACCTACGCCTACACCTAACCTTACTTACCTACCTGGCTATGTTTACCTGTACCTTACCTATCAACTTTCTTCCCTCTCTCCCTCCCTATCTACCTATAACTACACCCTCACCTTACCTACCTAAGCCTACGCCTCACCTTATTTACCTACCTTCCTATCTACCTACAACACCCTCATCTTACCTTACAGCCCTGATAACCATTTACTGTAATCAGCCACTAATTTTTACCAAGTGCAAATTTCAATCACGATATCCTAAAAGTAAAAATGACAGACCGTACCACGTGTTATCTGTTCCCATACCTGTACTTTATTATCCCCGTTGACAAGTTGGGGGCAAACACTTACGTCTGATTTTTTTCTTTTTTTTAACGGCGCATTAGTCTTCTTCAACAATGATATAATTGATTTTTTTTTTAAACGGTGCAGTAGTCTTCTTCAACAATGATATAATTGATTTTTTTTTTAAACGGTGCATTAGTCTTCGTCAACAATGATATGGTTAATTTTTTTGTGTCTCATTTTTTCCCGTTTTTCAAGGCGTGGTGTGCTGGTTTTGTTGATTTCCTTTTATCTATAACAGTTTACGCCCGAGTTTGTAGTATGTCGACTTATGTGTGAAAATCCAACACTGTTAACTAATTACGTCCCAGAAGTGGAATAGAAAAGCCAAATTAGCCACATAGCTGTTAACACTGATACACTTAAAAAAAATTTGGTGTATAGTTGCGCGTAGCCTCGGCGCTCATCTTCGTCACATTAAACAAACAAAAAAAGAGGAACCACCACTACAGCAACCACCTCGACACCAAAAAACAAGTAGGGAGCATATACTACAGCTGCGCGTGGCCTCGGTGCTCATCTCCGTTACAATAAACGCACAGGAGAAGAGGAACAGAGAAAGCACCACCACTACAACACCAAGCCAGGGATGTGGAGTCGGATACAAAAATATTCGACACCGACTTCGACTCCGGGAAATTTTAAGGTTGCGACTCCGACTCCGACTCCGACTCCAGGAAATTCTGAGGTTGCCACTTAGACTCCGACTCCAACCCCCTTTCCTCTTCTCCACTTCTGCAGTACAGTGGGAGGCAAACCAAACCCTAGCCACACCACACACCCAGCCACACAACATAACACGTATCGTAATGGAGTCGGAGATATTCTTACCGACCCCGACTCCGACCAAAAGATGGGAGCTCCGACTCGACTCCGACTCCACACCCCTGCACCAAACAAGTCGGGGGCATACACTATCTTATCTTCGTCACATTATACAAACAAAAACAAACAGATAAAGCACCACCACCATCATAACAAACACATCAACACCAAATGACCTACGAGTGTTTACTGCTCCCCCCCCACCCCCCCCCCTCCCCCCCACCCCCCTTACCCGGACACTCATCACCACCCCGCTGTTGATGTAAGCCTTGGGAATGTATTGTCGTCGCCATTAAACCCGACCTTCCCACCGCACAACAAACAGGTGCTTTTTTTTTTTTTTTTGCTGTTTTTAATCAAGCCACAAACACGGCGGCGGTCAGACAGGTGCATATGTGTGTGTGTGTGTGTGTGTGTGTGTGTGTGTGTGTGTGTGTGTGTGTGTGTGTGTGTGTGTGTGTGTGTGTGTGTGTGTTTTATTGTAATGTTGATGACCTACAGTATTTAACATTTCTAATAATTCAAAGTGTATATTGTGATGAATGTTCCATATGGTGTTTGTATGTTATGATAATTTTCTAATGTAGTCAGTCTGTTTGTCTCTTGTCAGAAATGAAGTCTGTCTGTCTGTCTGTCTGTTTGCCTCGTTAAAATTATATGTCTGTCTGTTTGCCTCTTGCCAGAAATTAAAAGTCTGTGTCTGTTTGTTTCCCTCCATAAATAACATGTCTGTCTGTTTGCCTCGTTAAAAATTATGTCTGTCTGTTTACCTCTTGTCAGAAATTATATGTCTGTCTGTTTACCTCTTGTCAGAAATTATATGTCTGTCTGTTTACCTCTTGTCAGAAATTATATGTCTGTCTATCTGCCTCTTTGTCTGTCCGTCTGTCTGCCTCTTTGTCTGTCCGTCTGTCTGCCTTCCACGCCTCAGTTCACCCACACGATGCGTCACGCGAGGATCCAGTTTGAGGTCAATTAATCAGTGTGTTCCTCATACATTGTGCACAGGCTTTCTATTCCCCCCCCCCCCTCCCTCCCTCACACACACACACACACACACACACACACACACACACACACACACACTTGACCGACACTCGCCCTGGGAAAATAAAAATAAAAAGAAGGGAAATAAAGAGAGCTCACCACGCCACATTGCTCAGATATAACGAATAACATCCAGCCACTTCTTGATCAGCAGTGTTTTTTTTTCCACTTTTATAATGAATGACTGGCAGTTCTGATTATTTTTCATCCACACACACTGCAGAAAGAGAAACACATAGATTTTTTCCCCAAACTCGACAAGCTTTATTCTATTTTATTATACTTGTTTTATATTACTTTTTTTTATATTTTACTTTTTTATTTTTATATTACCTACTTTATTTTACTTCACTATTTTACTAAGTTAATATTCCTTTTCATTTTACACATTTCATTTTAGTTATATTTTACTGGTTTCATTTTGCATACTTTATTTAACTTTTTTTTTATTTATCACTATTCTACTTACACTAATTTCCTTTTTTAATTTCACTTTTCATTTGACTTTCATTATTTTACATTTTATTTTACTTCTATTTTATTCTCATTTTACTTTTTTTTTTTTTTTTTTTTTTTTTAATAATATCCACATTCGTTCAGCTCTCTCTGCTTGCGTCGTTACCACATTCGCAGCGACTCTCCCAACACGCCGCCGTTCACACTCCCTGCACTTGACTTTCGCCTGGAGGTCGTGCAAATAATACACTCTCGACTCGCAGTTTTATGATGCCCTTCAATACTGTTCTGTTTGACCTCTGTGGCGGCGCTGCGTCCTTGTTGTTGTCATTATTGTTATTGTTATTACTATTATTATTATTATTATTATCACTATCGTCATCATTTGGTGAATATATTCGATGCCTTTTAAGTTTGGACATGTTACCCAATCCTTAAAATTCCCTAGAGAAAAGAATCCGGGAATCCTAAGCCCCACTCTACTTGCAAAGGGGCCCGGTGGTAGTAGTAATAGTAGTAGTAGTAGTAGTAGTAGTAGTAGTAGTAGCTAATGTTGTTGATAATGGGGTAAAGCAAAAGTTACAATAGTAGTAAAAACAAGAATAAAAAGTAGTTGTAATAGTAGTGAATCATGTAGAAGTAGTTGTAGTAGTAGTGGTAGTAGCAGCAGGAGTAGCAATAGGAACGTCAATAGCCGCTTCCGTCACAATAGCAGCCGTAACAACTTCACCACCGCTAACAATACGAGTCGAGCAAAAAGATGTAGCAAAGTAGCCGAGATTAAAGGACCAACGATGCAGACGCCGCCCCTCCCACACACGCCCCTCCCTTTGTCTGTCTGTCTGCAGGAGGAGGAGGAGGAGGAGGCAAGCAGGCAGGCAGGCAGGCAGGTCGTCAGCGCCGGCGGGTTCTTGCGGCCGAGGCGAAGGTCAGCCGGCGACCCTCCACGTGTGTGTGTGTGTGTGTGTGTGTGTGTGTGTGTGTGTGTGTGTGTGTGTGTGTGTGTGTGCGTCTTTGTCTGGCCTGTCTAATATCTCCGTCAGCCTGCCAGCCTCAAATCCTTCTATATGAGTCTGTTTTTGCCGCCATCCTTGCCTTCCTGCTTGCTTGCCTGCCTGTCTGTCTGTCTGTGTGTCTGTCCTTTGGTTTCTTATAAGTGCTTGGACACGTGTTTGTTGCTATGTCTGTCTATCTGTCTGTATGTCTCCTGTTTCTTGTAAGCGATTCGCCGTCTGTTTGTTTCTATGTCTGTCCTGTTTATCTGTAAGTTTATCTGTAAGTCTGTCTATCTGTCTGTATGTCTCCTGTTTCTTGTAAGTGATTCGCCGTCTGTTTGTTCCTATGTCTGTCCTGTTTATCTGTAAGTTTATCTGTAAGTTTGTCTCTGTCTGTATGTCTCTTTTTGTTTCTTGTAAGTGATTCGCCGTCTGTTTGTTCCTACGTCTGTACTTCTGTTTATCTCTAAGTTTGTATGTCCGGCTTATTGCTTGCTCGTCTATCTGCCTGTCTGTCTGTCTTTTTTGCTTGTCCTACAACGTGATTGGCAACCTGGCTATTTGTTCACCTGTTTGCTTGCTCGCCTCACCTGCCTGCTTACCTGTTTCACTTGGATATCACGCACACTTTATTTTATCCGATTTCTTTACTCTTTTTTCCCCTTTATTTTTACTTCATAATTACTTTTTTTGCTTTTTATTTTTTTACAGACTAATATTTGTGTCTGCGAGTTTGTCTATTGTTTCGTACACTTAATATCCTTGTCTGTGTCTGTCTGTATGTCTGTCCAGTGTTTGTTCTTACGTTCACCAATCTCTCGTCTGTGTCTGTCTGTGTTTGTCCAGTGTTTGTTCTTACGTTCACCAGTCTCTCGTCTGTGTCTGTCTGTGTTTGTCCAGTGTTTGTTCTTAAGTTCACCAGTCTCTCGTCTGTGTCTGTCTGTGTTTGTCCAGTGTTTGTTCTTAAGTTCACCAGTCTCTCGTCTGTGTCTGTCTGTGTTTGTCCAGTGTTTGTTCTTACGTTCACCAGTCTCGTCTGTGTCTGTCGGTGTTTGTCCAGTGTTTGTTCTTACGTTCACCAGTCTCGTCTGTGTCTGTCGGTGTTTGTCCAGTGTTTGTTCTTACGTTCACCAGTCTCGTCTGTGTCTGTCGGTGTTTGTCCAGTGTTTGTTCTTACGTTCACCAGTCTCTCGTCTGTATCAATTTCTGTCTATTATTCTGAACAGTATCCTCTTTGTGTCTGTGTGTGTGTGTGTCTGTTAACTGTGACGTATACTATCCTCACCTCTTTGTCTGTCTGTCTGTATTGCCCCATCATCCTCTTCGTCATTGTCGGTATGTCTGTCTTTTGTTCTGTGCACTAACCTCTTTGTCTCCGTCTGTCTGTCTGTGTTTTTCTGTCAGCGCCGCGTTTCCCTTTTTGTCGCGCGGAGGGATGCGATGATTCACACCCTCCATCACTCCGTCACCAAGAAGGATGAGACGCCGAATATGCACAGGATGCGGGAAAATACGAGTGTTCGATCATGTCGCTCTCGAGGGAAAAAATCGAGTTTGTGATGGTTATTATTACCACTACCTCCACCACCACTACTACTACTACTACTGCTATTGCTACCGGATAGAAAAGTACAGCATCAACATCAGTATAAGTAGCTGTAGTATTGTTTCTGTTTAAAGTACTGCTCCTGCTACTACTACTATAGGTACTACTACTACTACTACCACCAGCATCAAAATAAGTAGTTGTAGTGGTAGTGTTTTTTTCTGATAAAAGCATTACTTATTTTACTACTACTACTACTACTACTACTACTACTACTGCTGTACTACTACTACTACTAAAAACAGCTTGTAATATTGATTATGGTAATGCTAACAACAACAACAACAACAACAACAATAATAATAATAATAATAATAATAATAATAATAATAATAATAATAATAATAATAATAATAATAATAATAATGATAACAACAAGAACGTTACCGCAGGCCTTTTTTCCGTTACCGCTTCCAAAATTCAGGTAACTAATTAACATCTTTTCGGAGCATTTAATTAGTTGGAATGGAAGGAAAAAAATGAGGGTTCTTTCCGTCTCCCTACTCCTTTCATTTCATTCCCGGTTTTTTTCTACTTTTTTCCCCAGTCTCATTTTCCTTCTTCCACTTTTCCAAATTCTCTGATTAGATGAGTTGTCAATCATGCCGAGATTTTTATTCAGTCATCCTTTTCATGTTTCTTCCCTTTCAACTTTTAATTTTCCCTTGATGCCCTTTTATGGATCTCAATAATAATAATAATAATAATAATAATAATAATAATAATAATAATAATAATAATAATAATAATGATAGTATGCTCCCACTGTCTTCCCCTGTTGTACCATTATCTTTACAAATAACAAAAATAAAATACTCTAAAAACATTGGTAAATAGTAAATAAACAACAAAAATAAGCGATAAACAATTAACAATCAATACGTATACAACTGCATCACAATAAAAATTTTCCTAGTATACAATTCATGCATTCATCATTCTTTTTTTTCCCGCATTACATCACTTATTATAATATTTCCTCGAACAACAGTCTGGTGTATTGCGTCTCAGCTATATCTAGGTATTAATGTTTTTTTTCTTCTCTTTCAACCCTTTCAGTTTTCTTATCTTTTCCTTTTAACTATCTTTTATCTTCTTATCTATCTCCTTTTTCCCTTTTTTTTCTCCTTTTACGTCATACAGCTGGGAAGTTATCGCATCAAACGTCAATCGATCATATGCTAAGTGGTCAACACCCAATACGTTTAGTTAAGTTTCATTAGGGTTCAGTACAGTGTCATTAAGTTTCGTTGATTATCCCTCGAACGTTTCACAAGAGTTCATCCCGTGCCGGAGAGGATAATGAGAGGGATGATGATGATGATGAGGAGGAGGAGGAGGGAGAGGAGGAGGAGGAGGAGGAGGAGAAGACGAGAAATGAGAAACACACACGCATACTCTTACGTTAACTTATGATCGAGTAGGTATTATTCTCTCCCACCTACACCCACTTACACCCACCCACTCACCCATCACACTACACCCATCTACACTAACGTACGACCCGCCCATGCTTATCAATACCCGCTTAAGCCCACGGCCGCCCACATTCCACCCACACCCACCAAAATCCATCCAAACCAGCCTCCTTACCGAGAGAGAGAGAGAGAGAGAGAGAGAGAGAGAGAGAGAGTGAAAGCTGGTCATGCATTGCTATAAATACTGCCATTAATGCTACAGTAGGCGAGGAGGGCGTGGCTAAGGGGGGGGGGATACGAGGCACGGGGCATGGGTAGATGGGCGTGGCCGGGAGCAAGGTGAGAGGCATGGGCGTGGTGATAGCCGGGAATGAAAGGTGAGACAGGGGTAGCTTGCATTATTGGGGGGGGGGGAGGGAGTGGGTAGGGTAGGGTATGATAAGGTATGGGGTAGGGTAGGGAAGGGTATGCTAAGGTATGGGGTAGGGCAGGGAAGGTTATGATAAGGTATGGGGCAGGGTAGGGAAGGGTATGATGAGGTATGGGGTAGGGTAGGGAAGGGTATGCTAAGGTATGGGGTAGGGTAGGGAAGGGTATGATAAGGTATGGCAAGGTAGGGAATGAAGGGAAAGGAAAGGTAGGGGAAGAAAGGTAAGGAAGGGAAAGGAAGAAAAATGAAGGAAGGAAAGGAATAGGAGAGGAAGGAAAATTAAAGGAAGGGAAAGAGAAGAAAATTAAAAGAGAAGATAAAAGAAGGGGACGGGAAGGGAAATGCGAAGGAAAGGGAAGAGAAGGGATAGCAAGCAAGGAAAAACAAAGAAAGGGAGATAAATAATGAAAAAAGAAAAAGATTGCAGACGATGAAGAGGAAGGGAAAGCTATAATAGAGAATGAAGGAGCAGAGAGGAAGGCAAGGGAATGAAAGGGAAGAGGAAGAGAGAGGGAAGGGAAGGGAAGGAAATGGGAGGGGAAGGGAGGGGAGAAGTCAAAATTAACATACAGAACTGCAGATAGCCCTTCAACATGCTCTCTCTCTCTCTCTCTCTCTCTCTCTCTCTCTCTCTCTCTCTCTCTCTCTCTCTCTCTCATACCAGAACTGTAAATAAACCTTCAACATGCACCGCCGTACCATAAACTCTCTCTCTCTCTCTCTCTCTCTCTCTCTCTCTCTCTCTCTCTCTCTCTCTCTCTCTCTCTCTCTCTCTCAGGTAAGAAGTAATCAAGAGGGCTGCCAGGTGTTTGTAAGGGCGACAGGTGACGGAGGAGGAGGAGGAGGAGGAGGAGGAGGAGGAGGAGGAGGAGTAGAAGGAAGATGGAATAAGGAAGGAAGAATGGAATGAGTTAAAAAAATGGATAAGTAGTAGGCAAAGGAAGGAAGGAAGGAAGGAAGGAAGGAAGGATGGATGGAAGAGAGTAGCATGATAGAGACATGGACAGAGATGAAAGAAAAGAAAAAAGAAATAAAGATAAATGGTGAAGGAGAGAAGGAAGGAAGAAAAAAATGGAACGAAAAAAGAAATAACAGAAAAGGAAGGGAAGTGAAAAGATGATGTTTAGGAAGGAGGAGGAGGAGGAGGAGGAATGAGATGGTTTGACGTGTAGGACGTGAAGGAGAGAGAAGAGAAAGAGGAGGAGGGAGGAATGAGTGATGAGGAGAAGAATGTGTGGAGCGTGAGGAGGAGGAGGAGGAGGAGGAGGAGGAGGAGGAGATGAAATAAATGAGGGAAGGAGAGGGAAAGAAATGAGTGACAGTGCAAAATTCTCTCTCTCTCTCTCTCTCTCTCTCTCTCTCTCTCTCTCTCTCAACTTCCTCCTCTCTCTCTCCTCCTCCTCCTCCTCCTCCTCCTCCTCCTCCTCCTCCTCCTCCTCCTCTTCCTGTGTCTTCCTCAAACTCCTTAACTCATCATGATTATCTTCCTCCTCCTCTTCCTCCTTTTTCTTCTTTTTCTTTTTCTTCTTCTCATTCTTCTTCTTCTTCTTCTTCTTCTTCTTCTTCTTCTTCTTCTTTTTCTTCTTCTTCTTCTTCTTCTTCCTCCTCCTCCTCCCACTTCTTCCAACCCTTCCCTAGATTCTCAACATATTATCCCAAACATAATTCCTCCTCCTCTTTCATCTTCTCCTCTTCCTCCTCCTCCTCCTCCTCCTCGAAGTAATTACCAGCACCCAAGAAGACACACACGGGGCGGCAGGACTGGACACAAACCACCCCGGGGCTGCACCCAGTTCGACCCCCCCCTCCCCCCCACCCCTTCATTACGGTGCTTCACGAGGCCCCGAACCCCTCCGTGAAGCTTCGACTCTTATCTCGAGACACGCTTCACCTCACTGCTTCGCCCGAGATGATAAGAGATGATGAGTATTAACGCTCATCGGTGGAACATTTCATGGTGTCTGTTATTAGTTCACTTAACGTCACTATCTTTATTTTCTCCGCCATCAAAATCACTATCATCACCATTATCTTCATCTCCACTTGCCGGTAATATCAGATTCATCACCACCATCATCATCATCATCATCATTACCGCCAGCCTCGTGTTTATGTTTTTTTTTTTTTTGTCTTCCACCTTCAACATTTTCCTCCATCTCCACCAGTCATCTCCTCCTTCTTTTCTTCCTCCTCCTCCAAAATTCCATTCTTACACTTTATTATTCTCCTTCTCTTCCTCTTCCGCTTTTTGTACTGAACTATACTGTCTTTTTTTTCCTTTCCCTTCCTTCATTTCTTAATTTCTTCCTTCTTTCCTTCCCTTTTCTTTTTTTTCTTCACTCCCTATCCTTTCCTTTCCTTCTCTTCCCTTCCCTTTCTTGTACTAAATTATACTAGTCTATTTCTTTCCTTCCATTTCCTTTCCTTCCTTCCTTCAGTACTTCCTTCCTTTTTCTTTTCTTTTCTTCACTCCCTTTCCTTTCCTTTCCTTTCCTTCCTTCCCTTCCCTTCGCTTTCCTTTTCTTCCCTTTTCTTTCCTTTCCATTCCTTCCTTCCTATCTTCCTCCTTTCCTCTTCCTCCACAACACAACATCGTCCTCCCTCTCTCCCTCTTCCTCCTCCTCCACTGCTCCCTCCCTCCACTTCCCTTATCTCTCCAACAGCCACCACCAAGACAATCACCTTCTCTCTCTCTCTCTCTCTCTCTCTCTCTCTCTCTCTCTCTCTCTCTCTCTCTCTCTCTCTCTCTCTCTCTCTCTCATCATCCACCGCCCTCTATCTCCACATTACCATTATCATCTCCCTCCACCTCCTCCACTTCCTCCATCACCACTAAACTGCCCCCTCATCTCCACCTCCATCTTCACCCTCACCCTCATCACCATCATCTTCATTCTCTCCCTCCCTTCCAAATCTCCGCAGCAGTACCTTATGTGGGAAGGATAAAAAGGAAGGAAGGAAAGGTTGGTGAGTACGAAAGAAAAAGAAAAAAGTAAATAGGTGTAGTAGAAGGGAGAAGGGAAAGATGATGATGGGGTAGGAGAAAGAAGAAAGGAAAGAGGTAAAGATGGGGAAGAAGGAAAGACTGGAGGAGAAAAAAAAGGTGAAGTAGAAGTGAGAAGAGGGAATGATAATGATGGGGTAGAAGAAAGGAGTGAAGGAAAACATAAGGAAAGAGTAGTGAGATAACAGGGGAAAAACTTAGCCGTATTTGATAACGAATGGAGAAAAAAGGAGAAAAGTAAGAGGAAAAAGGGAGTGAGGAAAAAAAGTGGAGCGAAGTAGGGAAGAAAGTGGAGAGTAATAGAAAGAAAGGAGAAAATAAGAGGAAAAAAGGGAGTGAGGAAAAAAGTGGAACGAAGTAGGGAAGAAAGTGGACGGAAATAGAATAAAAAAGGAGAAAAAGAGGAAAAAAGGGAGTGAGGAAAAAAGTGGAGCTAAGTAAGGAAGAAAGTGGACGGCAATAGGAAGAAAGCAATAGGAAGAAAAATATAAGGTAGGAGAGAAAATGTGTGAGAGGAAAGATGAAGAAGAAAATGCGAAAGAAACATTGATAAAGAAGGTAGGGAATTCTAGGGCAGATAAAAGATGGGATGGTGCGGAAAGGGGAGGAAAATAATACGAAATAAGTAAGACGGATAAAAGATAAAGATAGGGAAAGACTAGAGGATTATGGAGGAAAAAGTGCCGGAAAAAATGGTAAGGGAGACTAAAATGGAAGCGAAAAAGACTGCAAAATTAAAGAGGAATACAGTACGATTTCTGAAGGTGGAAGGAAAATAAGAGGAAAGATGATTGTGGATAGGAAGGTGGAGGAGTGGAGGAGAATAGAGATAAGTGATAAGGGACACAATAAAATGGAAAAGAAAAAGATTGCAAAAATAGATGAATATTGTACGATTTCTCAAGGTGGAAGGGAAAAAAAGAGATAAGATGATTGTGAATAGGAAAGTGGAAGGAGAATAGAGATAAGTGGAAAGGGAGACAACAAAATGGAAGCGAAAAAGACTGCAAAAATAATCATGAATATTGTACGATTTCTGAAGGTGGAAGGGGGAAAAAAAAGAGGTAAGATGATTGTGAATAGGAAGGTGGAGGAGAACAGAGATAAATGATAAGGGAAACATCAAAGTGAAAAAGAATAAAAGCGTGATAATAAAGAAGAAAGATTGTATGATTTTTAAAGGTGGAAAGAAAAAAAGTGGAAGACGATGGCTGGAGAAGTGGAAGAGGAGAAGAGGAAAGGCAGAGAATATGGAGAAGTGAAGAAAAGGAAAGATTATGCAATTTCTAAAAGTGGAAGAAAAATGTGGAAGGCTGTGGATGGGGAGAAGAAGAATGAAAGAAAGGAAGGGGGAGAATGGTGATAAAGTGGAAGAATAAATGATTGAAGGAAAAATTTAAGTGGAAAAATGAAGAAAAATGTGGAGGAAGAAAATTGAAAAAAAGAATAGGTATGAGATAAAATAGAAGAAAAGGCGGAAGAAGGAAAAAAGGGTTAAATTCTTGAAAGTGGAAGGAAGGGAGAAAAAAAAAGAAGAAGATGGAGGAAGTATATGTAAAGGAGACCAGACCAGACACTAAACGATTTTTCAAGGTTGTTTTTCCTCTAGTCATCTTTTTTTTTCTTTATTTTTACATCTTACATAGTGCAATTTAGTCATCCCCGTTTTCTCTCTCTCTCTCTCTCTCTCTCTCTCTCATTCTTACTCCTTTTCGTTCTTCTGCTCCTCCTTCTCTGTCTCTTCCTTCATTTCCTTCTTTATTTCTTTCTCGCTTTCATTCTTTTCTCTTTCCTTCTCTTTCTTCATTCTTCCTTTCGTGTATTCTTTATTTCATTCTTTTCTTTCACCCTTTCTTTCATTCTTTCGTCATCTCTCTCTCTCTCTCTCTCTCTCTCTCTCTCTCTCTCACGGCAGTTACCTAAAGCACCTCTATCAGTCGCTCATCTCTACTCATCTCCCTCACGACGGTCGCATCACGCGTTGACTCCGGCCGAATTTACGACTTTCTGGGAGGACCCGCCGACCGTGACAGCACACACACACACACACACACACACAGAGGCGGTCATCAGTTCCCACACCGCTATTTGTCACTGTAAGTCCTCCTCCTCCTTCCTCCTCCTCCTGGTGTGGCTTACTCGTCTTCCTCGTCCTTCCCCTTCGAGTGACACGTGATACGGTGGAATGAAGGAAAGAAGGAGGGGGAGGGGGGAAGGAGGAGGAAAAAAAGTTGATAGAAAGAGTTGAAGGAAAGAGGAATGGGGAAGAGAAATAGTAGGAAGGAAAGAAGGAGAGGGGGAGGAGGGAAGGAGGAGGAGAAAAAGTTGATAGGAGAAATTGAAGGAAAGGGGAAAAGGGAAGGGAGAATAAAGGAAGAAGAGAGGGAGGAAGATGGAAGGAGGGAGGAAAAATGGAAGGAAGGAGGAAAATGGAAGGAAAGAGGGAAGGAGAATTGATGGAAGAAGGGAGAATGGAAGGAAGGAGGGAGATGGAAGGAGGAAGGAAAAATGGAAGGAGAAAGGATGGAAGAAGGAAGGGGGAATGGAAGGAAGCAGGGAGAATGGAAGGACTGAGGAAAAGAGAAAGGGGAAAAGGGAAGGAAGAGGAGTGAAGGAAAGACGGAAGTATGGAGAAGGAGGAAAGGAAGGAAGGAAGGAAGGAAGGAGGGAAAAGGTAGGAATAAAAGGGAATTACAACACAAAAGGACAAAGCGCAAGGGAGAAAATGGTCTTGTAAATTTGCCCTAAAAAAAAAAAAAATAATAAAAAAAAAAAAAAAAAAAACAGACTGTGGTATTGACTCTTGAGGGAGGGGAAGAAGAGGGGGTGGGAGGACAAGAAGAGGGGAGAGGAGGAAAAGGGGTGTCAGGGGAAGGGAGAATGTGGAGGTGGAGGTGGTGGTTGTGATGGTGGTGGTGGTAGTGAATGTGGAGGTAGTGGTGGATGTGGAAGTGATGGTGATAGTGGTGGTGGATGTGGAAATGGTGGTGGTGGATGTGAAAGTGGTGGAGGATGTGGAAGTGGTGGTGGATGTGGAAGTGGAGGTGGTGGTGGTGATCATTTGGAGGGGAGGATGGAGGGTTAAAAGCAGGAGGTGGAAAAAAAACTGGAGGAGAAGGTGGAGGAGGTGGAGGAGGAGGCGGTGACTGAGGAGAGAAGCGGCAAGAAACAGCTGTTCCCACCACTTCCACCTCCTCTTTCTCCTCCTCCTCCTCTTCCACTACTATCCGCGGGCCAGTCATCAGATCTGGATTAACTCTTGACTCGGTTTATGATGAAGAGGAGGAGGAGGAGGAGGAGGAGGAGGAGGAGGAGGAGGAGGAGGATATACAAAGAGAAAGAAGACTACAATAACAAGTTGTATCAAGTATTTAAAGACAGGAGGAGGAGGAGGAGGAGGAGGAGGAGTGCATCTTAATAACATAGCCTATATCTTCCCCCTCCCCACCTCCCCTCTGTCCAAGTATAGCCTCTACAGTCTACACAATACTAGGAGGAGGAGGAGGAGGAGGAGGAGGGAGGAAAGGGGAGGTGACAGGACAACAACCCCTCCACCACCTCCTCCTCCTCCTCCTCCTCCTCCTCCCCCTCCTCCTCCTCCTCCACCTCCTTCCAAGAAAGGATTCAGATCGTCAAAGATTGCACGTTGGAAGAAGAAAGAAGAAGAAGAAGAAGAAGAAGAAGAAGAAGAAGAAGAAGAAAAAATGATGATGATGATGATGATAGGACTAATTGTAGTAGTAGAAGTAGTAAAATTAGAAGATAAAAGGTGATAAATAAGGAGGGGGAAGAAGAAAAAGAGAAAAAATATAATGCATAGAAAACGATAATTATGATGATGATGATGGCGAAGAGGGAAAACACAGGACTTAATGATGATGAATGAGGGAAGAGAAAAAAAAAAAAAAAAAAAAAAAAAAGATGGGAGAAAAGAAAAAAAAGCACTCTCTCTCTCTCTCTCTCTCTCTCTCTCTCTCTCTCTCTCTCACACACACACACACACACACACACACGTAGTACACAAAAGCGTCTTCGTATGTGTGTGTGTGTGTGTGTGTGTGTGTGTGTGTGTGTGTGTGTGTGTGTGTGTGTGTGTGTGTGTGTGTGTGTGCGTGGGTGGAGACTTCCGGGTTCGTCTCCCACTCACTAGCTGACTGACCGGTACTTCCACTCCTCCTCCAGTACTTTCCTCCACCTCCTCCACCTCTATATCAACCTA